>NC_058403.1:148594142-148717437 GCF_002201575.2 Neomonachus schauinslandi | reverse complement strand
GGGGGCAGGGGATGCCCAGTGCGGACAGAGGGGGCCCCAGGAAAGGAGGGGGTATAGGGAAGGGGGGAGACGGGTTTGTCAGAGAAGGAACTGGGCATCTAGGAGAGAAGGGGGCCCTGGGCTGCAGGGGGCTTTCAGGAGGGAGAGGACACAGGGTGGGGGTGGGCCATGCAGAGTAGGATAGAAGGGAGTTCCCCAGGGGAAGGAGGGCGTCTAGGGTGGGAGGGCTTGGCAGTTTAGAGGCAGCACTCGGGGAAGGGAAGGGCCCGCCTGAGGGAGAAGGAGACTGCCTGGGGAGACAGGGGTGTTAGGGGAGAGAGGATCCCTGTGAGAATCCCTTGGCCCATCCCCTAGAACCCAGGTTACGCAGGGATGAGGGCCTCGGGCCCTGGAAGCCTAAGAGTTTGGCTCCCCGGGCTGGAACTGGATCTGGGGTACCCTTCCCACCCCCCGCAGGTGATGCTGACCCCACCCAGTGAATCTTGCCCCGTCGCAAACTTCTGGTCTCCAGTTTGACTGTCCATTCCCCCATGGGTCCCTGGTGACCACAGTGTGGTGGCCAGCCAGGCTTCCTGTCACTCTGTCCCTGACTCCCACTGTTATCTGATCTACAGCCCCTAGTTTATACCTCTGGCCACTGCCCACCTATGTCCTGGTTGCTGTCCCTGGACACTGCTTCTGTCCATCCCCTCTGAATGTCACTATGCCTGTCACTTGGTGCCATCGCATGTTTTCTGTTGCTTGGGACCAGCTTTACACAATCCCATGTCTGCCTGTCACCCACGTCACCGTCACAGCGACAGGCAGATCCTGTAACCGCAGTTCTGGGCGCAGTGAGAGCGCACGGTGGCCCCGCTGTCCATCCACCCTCACTCAGCAGGCAGCAGGTTTCATTCATTCAGCGGCTGTCACTGAGTCCCTGCTGGCGGTGGCGCGACTGGGAGCTGGCGGCAAACACGAGGACAAGCCCCTGGCCTTGGGAGCCCTCTGCTCTAGGGCCAGAGACTGGACCTCCAGCACCCGTTCTCTCCAGAGCCTTAGCTGGTGGCTCTAACCCGGGCAGAACCGCCCCTCTGCCTGCCCTGCTCTGGGCAGCTCCCTCCTCCCTGCTTCCAGAAGCCACCTGGGCCCTCTTTGAGAGGGTGGGGAATTTCCCACGGTGACCTATGAGCTCACCAGGGC
The DNA here is from genome assembly GCF_002201575.2 of Neomonachus schauinslandi. Lineage (NCBI taxonomy): Eukaryota > Metazoa > Chordata > Mammalia > Carnivora > Phocidae > Neomonachus > Neomonachus schauinslandi. The sequence continues at coordinate 148,716,255 of NC_058403.1, read as the reverse complement.
CTGAGCCTGGCCCTCAGGGGCCCCTAGACAAAGGTGCACGAGTCACAGTATGCCTCTGATTCTCTAACTCTCTAAGTCTCCTCCTCCCTAGTCTGCGCTCCTCAGGCAGGGTCTGCGAGCCACGGGGGGGTTCCTACTGCTGGAGAGGAGTGGGGAGGGGAGAGGAGCTCACACCATGCTCGGGTCACTAGGAAAGAGAAGTTCAGAGAGAAGTGACTTCTGGGTCTTTTGGGCAAAGCAGCAGCAAGAAGCAAAAGTTGCAGCAGGTGGGACTTAGGTTAGATGGAGAAAGAACTTCCATGGACGAAGGAAGGAGCAAAACTCCCACAGAGGTTTCTGAAGGCGTGTTGCAGGGAAGCCTGGGGGAGCTGAGAGTCATCTGCGATGTAACAAGATCGAGAGCCCCTTCCTTCCCCAGATACCTCTCATTCCATGCTGCTCTCCTACGCACACTCAGAACCACAGGGCACTGCCGGAGCTAAGGGAGCGAAGTCACTGTTTGCAGAGCCTGTGGCTGTTCATAGGGCCTGTTTGTATTGAGAGTTCAGCTCTGTTTCAAGAATTTAAGAGTGCCTATGCTTGATTCACCCAGCCCTCTCAGGTTAGCTAAGCCTGTTGCTTGCTCCAGACTCCATCACAGTCTTCAGAGACCATGCTTGTGTGCAGTCTGTCCTGAGTTCACAGAAACTTCCTCTTGTCTGTTTCTCTCCGAGCCTGTGTCTAGAGGCTCTTTTCAGGGTCTTTTTTTCAGAACTTGTCTTTTTTTTTTTTTTTAAGATGTTATTTATTTGATAGAAAGAAAGAGGGGGAGCAGGGAGAAGAGGGACAAGCAGACTCCCTGCTGAGCGGGGGAGCTGGACGTGGGGCTCGATCCCAGGACCCTGAGATCGTGACCTGAGCCGAAGGCAGACGCTTAACCAACTGAGCCACCCAGGCGCCCTCAGAACCGTCTTTTTAAATGGTCTGTCCCTATTTCCCTGTGTATTAGATTTGCTTTTATGGCGGAAGCTGCCCTGCGTGTAGAACCTATCCCTGTCTCCGGAGTTTGTCTGTGTCCTTGTCTGGGATACCTCTTTCTGCCTAAAGACACTGTTCCTGTTTGCAAAGCTTTGTTTATAGTACCTGTCCCTATCCCTATCAGCAGACCCTGTTTCCTCTGCAGTAAGTGTCTCTGTCTCATTTCGAGAGCCTGTTTGCAGAGCCTTTCCCTGGCTGCCAAATCTGTTCTTTTACTAGCAGAACCTTTGCCTGTCTGCAGAACCTGTCACTCTCCAGTGGCCATCCCGGGCTGCAGATCTTTGTCTGCATAGCCTGTTTCTAACTCCCTCTTTGCAGAGGTCCCTATGTTCAAAACCCATCCCTGCCCACATAGCTGGGCCCTGTTTCAAGAGCACAACCACAGACAACAAACCAGGTCCCTGTTTGCAAAGCCTCTGTGCCGACGTCTGCAGTACCTGGCCTGGTTTGCACCTGGCCTGGTTTGCTAGCATCTGGGTATGTATGGAGCCCTCCTAGTGAAAGGCATATTCTATGATGACAGTGCTTTGGAGAGCTGCAGCTGGGGAGAGTTCTTGCTTGGAGCCCAGAGCACAGGTGGCTGGGGCCTGAGAACTCTGGCTCTTGTTTGTTGTTTCCTCCCTCATTCCCACCTGGCCTAGGATGGACATCGGCAAGGGCCTCCCAGCCACTGAGAGCCACAGGGACCTCCATATATGGATCATTGAGGTAGGTCCTCAATGATCATGCCCGGTCCTCTCCTACATTGAGGTGAGGGGCACAACCAGACAGCAGGGTTGGTGACAAAGAGTATCAATCTCTGAGACTGGGCTTCTCCCTCCCCCCACCAACTCAGAGCTCCCTCCCTCCCTCCTCCCCATCCCAGAAGGTCATGGGTGGGCAGGTGGTCCTGCTGCGTTGTCATAGGCACCCTCCTCTCCCAGAACCTGAAGATGGTGCCAGTCACCGAGAGGGCTTATGGGAACTTCTTCGAGGATCACTGCTACATCGTCCTCCACGTGAGCATGTGGGACTCTGCCCCAGGGGTGGCTTGGCCCAGCTGGGGAGTCTGATGATGCAGACTAGGCCCTGTCCTGGGCAGAGGCAGGCTGGCAGCCCTGGAGTCCACCCGACCAGGGGGCTGCCGCCTTTAAGGCCTCTTCGCCCTTCCCTCCCCATTCTGGACCTCCTGTCCAGGGAGGCACCCGCCCAGTCCCCCCAAGGCCCTCGGCGCATCCTGGATCTGTGTCCACCCCACCCCTGGGTCCTCTGCAAGCCCCCACCCTCCTCCACACACAAACACCTGGGCCCTAGGTTCCCCAGAGCCTGAAGGCCGTGCAGGGGGCGCCCAGCGACCTGCACTACTGGGTCGGGAAGGAGGCGGGCGCGGAGGCTCAGGGCGCGGCAGGCGCCTTCGTGCAGCACGTGCAGGAGGCACTGGGCGCCGCCACCGTGCAGCACCGGGAGGCGCAGGGCCACGAGTCCGACTGCTTCCGCAGCTACTTCCGCAGGGGCATCATGTGAGTGTGCGGGGGCGGGGGGGGGTCGCTGGGAGGCTGGGGTGACTCTCTTCTCGTGGGGGTGCTGGGGTAGGGGGAGACGTCCCCCCCCACTTACAAATCTCATACCATACAACCGGCCCATTTAGAGTATAAATTCAGTGATCTCTAGTCTAGCCACAGACTTGTGCAACCATGAGCACAGTTTTAGAACACCTCCGTCACCCCAAAAAGAAACCCCATACCCTTCACAACGCTCCCCATTTCCCCCCAACATTTTCTTTCCTCGGTCTGTATAGATTTGTCTATTCTGGACATTTTTATAAATGGAATTATACAGCACATGATGTGGGGATAGAACACATTTTATTTATGTATTTATCACTTATGGGATATTTGGATTGCTTTCACTTTGGGGCTGTTATGGATAATGCTGTTATGAACATTTGTATACATGTTTTGGGGTGGGTTTGTTTTCTAGTTTTATTGAGATAATTGACATACATCACTGTATAGTTTGAGGGGTACAGCATGATGGTGTGACTTACAAGTATTGTGACCAGATCACCACCCTAAGTTTAGTAAACACCCATCTTATCTACAAGCTTTTGTGCAGACGTGTTTTTCACTTCTCTTGGGTGTATACCCGGGAGTGGATACCAATGTTGTTTTGAGTTTGCCTTTATGTTACTGTGCCCAGTAGAAATACGTCTTTGGCTGTAAATTGCTTCAACTATAGACTAAATTAACAATTGCAATATATTAGGTTAAACCGTAGGAAAACGCCAGTATTTGATCATTGCTGTTTCATACAGTTAAGCCTCACACATGCATATAGCATAGACAGGAGCGTATTTATACACACACGTGCGGAAAACACACCACTCCTATAGGATGGGCCAGTAGGTGGGCACACCTGCATATATATGTGTTTGTGTGCCCACGTGTATGCTGTTGCCCAGCCTCCATGCACTCACGTCTGTATTGCACGGACAGATCCCCATATGCCCCCGCTTGTACACAGACTCATGCGTCTCCCCACGAGTGTGTGCACGTCTACGCTCACGCCTGCACACAGCAATGTGTGGTCTTCCAGGAGAGCCCGTTCCCTCCTCAGCTATAGGAAAGGAGGCCTGGCCTCTGCCCTCAGGCATGTGGAGACCAACGTGTACAACATCCAGCGACTGCTGCGCATCCAAGGGAGGAAGCACGTGTCAGCCACCGAGGTGAGGGCTGCCGGGGATGCCGCTCCATCGCCAGACTCAGGCCGGACTGTGGGGACTGCAGTATCGGGAAGTGTGGAGGGTGGAGGTCGGGCAGGGGGGACCATGGGCTGTCAGCACTCCCAGATGGCCTCTCTTGAATGAGGAGAGAAGAGGCGGAGCCAGGCTCCTAGCCCCACCCCCCCACGGGGCTCCTCTCACCCTGTTTTCTCATCTACCCCATGGCACAGGAAGAACTTGGAGGGGTGAGGAGGACAAAATGGTGCACCTGGATGGTCCCCGTGGTCCACACAGTGGGAAGTAGCACGATGTGGGGTGGGGGCTGCACAGCCCCACACTCCTCATACACATCGTCCCTATCACCCGTAGGCACACACACTGTCTCCCATCGGTCCCCCGAGCCCCACTCTAGTCTGCAGAGTGCCCCTTACTTCCATCTGTCGGAAAGTAATGGGAAATACCAATCTTGTTAGAACATGACACGTTGCTGCCACCTGGCAGGGATTTGGTATCATGAACATCCGGGTGTTCGATGTCTGCGATGTGAATGGTGACACCTGAGTTGTGCACATTACTGCCTATATGGCATATAGCAGCCCTGTGACAATCCCACACGGGCTCACCCACTGTCCTCACAGAGGCAGTGACCCTACATCCCTGGTCACACAGGGACAACGTGCAGCCCCAGGTTCTGCCTGCCATATTGGCATAATTATGTAGAGTCCGTCCTCTTGCCCCTCAAAGTGTCTCTGGATGCTAACTGTCCTTTTCCACTGACAACACACTGCCCCCCGCCTCAGGCACATCTACATCGTCACCCATGCGCTCACACACTTGTTCACATTGGATGTGCCCCCTACACATGAGCATGCACACACACACACCTACACACGCGGATAGATACATACATACACCCACTTGTATACACATGTAGGCGTACACATATGCAGCTATCAACATGCATTAATCACGTCCACCCTGTGAAATGCAGCATTACCCAAAGTCACACGTGCCTACAGATGCACACAGCTACCCCCACAGGGTGACCTTCAAGGTCTCATATGGTCGCACGGATGCACGCTTGCACACCACAACACTGGTCACACAGATACGCAGTTGCCCACAGCATCGTGCACACACGTGGACTGTGCTCATGTAGGCAGAGATAGGCGTGGAACCCCTCCCCCTGGGTCCTGATGGTATGACACCCTGTTTCCTGCCCTGCCCCTTCTGACTCTGGCAGGTGGAGCTCTCTTGGAACAGCTTTAGTAAGGGTGACATCTTCCTGCTGGACCTGGGCAAGGTGATGATCCAGTGGAATGGGCCCGAGGCCAGCATTTCTGAGAAGGCGCGGGTCAGTGTCTACCCTGGGAAGTAAGGGATGCAGGGTTCAGGGAGAAGGGTGATCCTCCAGGTGCCCACCCTCCAGCCACCCCAAGAGGTGGGCCTGGTTCTCCGCTACAACCTGAGAAGCACCTACTATGTGCAAGCTGAGCCCAGGCTCTGCACTGGTATCCTTGGAGGCCGGCATACCATGACGCCTCCCCTCTGACTCCAGCCTCTGGGAGCTGAGCTGTGACAGGAAGGATCTGGGATGGACTATCTGAGCGGTGAACGGTGCGGGGGAGGCATGCTGGGGAAGCCCTGACTGCCAGGTCCTCTCCTACAGGGCCTGGCCCTGACCTGCAGCCTTCAGGACAGGGAGCGCGGTGGTCGTGCCCAGATTGGTGTGGTGGATGACGAGGTCGAAGCCACTGACCTCATGCAGGTCATGGAAGCTGTGCTGGGCTGCAGAGTGGGCAACCTGCATGCCACCAGGCCCACCAAGAGTATTAGCCAGCTGCAGAAGGCCAGTGTCCGCCTCTACCAGTGAGCAGACCTTGGGAGTGGGCAGGGTGGGTGGGGTAGCCTGGGTCTGCATGTCTGTCGTTACTGCAGTAACACAGTGTCTCTGGCAAGCTCTCCAGGAAAGTCCCCTGGGTTGCTGGAGCAAGCCATATAGGGCTTTGGGCCCAGCCTGTACTCTTGCATGGCTGCCTTTCTGAGAAACCCATTGTACAGATAGGGCAACAGAGGCACTGGTGGGCCAGGGAGCTGCCTCAGGCTCCACAGCAAGGCTGCAGTGATGTCAAGACTGCAGCTCAGGGCCCTAGATTCCATGCCGTCTGTCTTTGGGGAGGACTAGAGGAAGCTGGAGCGGAGCCAGGCCAGAGAGGGGCTGAGCTGCCTACATCTGGTTGCCTATCCCCCAGCGTTTGTGAGAAGGATGAGGACTTAGTGATCCAGGAGTTGGCGACCTGCCCACTAACCCAAGACCTACTGCAGGAGGAGGTGAGGCAGGCCTGGCCCCAGCCACCTCATCCATCCCCACCCACCCACAACCCCAGCCCAGTCTGGACCACCTCCTGACCAGTCCCCTTCTTGCTCCCAGGACTACTACATCCTGGACCAGGGTGGTTTCAAGATCTACGTGTGGCAGGGACGCATGTCTGGCCTCCAAGAGAAAAAGGCTGCCTTCAGCCGAGCTCTGGTGAAGCTGTTGGGCCCTGTGTCAAAGGGAGCTGCCTTTGAAGGGGCGGGTGGAGTCCTGCCCTGGGGTGTGAGGATAGAAATGGCGGTACCCTGAAATCTAAGTTAGGAGACATCCACGTTCCCCAGGTCTTCAGGGGAGGTAGTCCTGCCCTTGGGCCAGGAGATGGATACATCCTATCCTGGGAACCTGTCTGATAGAGGAGGACATGACTTTGCCCTGGGGTCTAAGCCTGGAGACAAAGCGCCCCATCTGAGGATGGAGACACAGTTCTGCCCAGGGGTCTGGGGGAGAACACAGGGCCCCTCTCGGGTACCAGGGGCATGCAGCCTGCCGGGGGAGCCCTGACAGCGGTTGGGGGAGTGGGTGACCAGAGAGCACCCAAGAAACCGCGTGTAAAAGGGGAACGTGGGCCTGCCTTGCGGGTCTGAGAAGCATACCGTACTGGGCGCCTCCTCCTTTTCGAGGAGGGAAGACAGGGAGGTCTCTGCCTGGGGCCTGGGGGTGTTGTCACGCCCGCCCTTCCCGCGGCTCAGACTAAGGGGACCTTGCCTGTCCTCAGGGACCTCAGAGATGTTGGTAGTGAAGGAGCCAGCTTCTTAAGCGGGTCATGAGCTCGGTTAATTAATGCTGCTCAGGGCTTGGCTGAGCCACAGGTCCCTGCGGGTGGAGCAGAGAATTGGGCTCCGGGCCGCGCGCCTGACAGAGCCCCCGCCCCAGGCCTTCATCCAGGCCAAAGGCTATCCGACCTACACCAACGTGGAGGTGGTGAACGACGGCGCCGAGTCCGCCGCATTCAAACAGCTCTTCCAGACTTGGTCTACGAACCAGCGAAGGAACAAGAACCTCGACGGGATGAGTGAGCGGGAGGGGAGGGGCCGAGGCGGGGCGGGGCCGGCGAAGGGCGGCACCCAGAACCTCGGAGGGGAGAGCGGGCGTGGCGTGGCTTGCGGGGGCGGGACGTGGTCGGCGCGGGGCGGGGTTTGAGGGGTGGGGCGGGGCCGGCGCGGGGCGACACCCAGAACTTAGGTGGGATGGGAGAGCGGGCGGGACGAGGCCGGGGGAGGGTGGCGAGGGCCGTAGCCGAGGCGGGGAGGGGCGGAGGCGGGGAGGGGCCGGGGCGGGGCGGGGCCGGTGCAGGGCGGCACCCAGAACCTTGGTGGGATGGGGGAGCGGGCGGGACGAGGGCGGGGCGGGGGCGGAGGGGGGCGGGGGCGTAGCCGAGGCGGGGAGGGGCCAGAGTGGGGTGGCACCCAGAGCCTCAGAGGGAAGAGAGATCGGGCGTGGCGTGGCCTGCGGGGGCGGGACGTGGCCGGCTCGGGGCGGGACGTGGCCGGCGCGGGGCGGCACGCAGAACTTCGGTGGGATGGGAAAGCGGGCGGGACGAGGTCGGGGAGGGTGGCGAGGGCCGTAGCCGAGGCGGGGAGGGGCCGAGGCGGGGCGGGGCCGGTGCAGGGCGGCTCCCAGAACTTCGGTGGGATGGGGGGGAGCGGGCGGGACGAGGGCGGGACGAGGCCGGGGGGGCGGGGGCGTAGCCGAGGTGGGGAGGGGCCGGAGTGGGGTGGCACCCAGAGCCTCGGAGGGAAGGGAGAGCGGGTGTGGCGTGGCCTGCGAGGGCGGACGTGGCCGGCGCGGGGCGGTACCCAGAAGCTCAGTGGGATGGAAGAGTGGGCGGGACGAGGCCCGGGGAGTTGAGGGGAGCCGGGCGCGGCCGACGCGGGGCCGGGTATGGGGGGGATGGAGTGGGACCGACAAGGGGCGGTACCCAGAAAGCGCCCCCGGACTGGGGGGGCGCGGTCGGAGGGGGCTTCTTGAGTGATGGGAGGGACGGGGTTGGCTGGGGCGAGGACGCCAGTGACACCCTATGCTCTCTCTGATTCAGGTAAATTGATTCGGGTAAGGCCGGATGTGGGCAAGCTGCACAGTCAGCCTGAACTAGCGGCCGAGCTCAGGATGGTGGACGACGCCTCCGGGAAGGTGGAGGTAAGGGGCATTGGCTTGGCTGGGGGAAGATAGGCACACATGGGTAGGCTTTGTCTTCAGGTTACTAAAGTACCCCAAGTACACGCAATTGCACATCACACAGCGACACCTATGGGCATGTGTACATGTACACACACCTGCCTACAGCGGGCTCATACACATCACGCCTAATCAATCTGTGCAGCTGTGTTCACATAACACTTGGCACACAGCACAGTAACACTTCAAGATACTTAATTGTGCCCTTTTGTTAAATATATGACACAACCATATATATAATACAAATACATATACGCACACTCTAATTGCACCCAACCAGCCAAGTTCATCAGCTGCAAACATAATTGCACAAATTCTACATTACACAAATTCTACATTACACATGATCACAGTCACACACAACACTCAACCCACACGAACACACCAACATAGTACACAATCACATGTAATCAGTCACAGTCCCACACAGTCACAGTCGGCCACCTGTCTGGTCTCAGACCAGTGTTCTGGGAGATGTAGGGGCTGCATTGTGACATGTTATCTGATCCCTGGTAGAGCCCTTAAGTCCTTTGGGCCTCAGTTTTTATCTGTAAATGGGGCAAAAACTATGGTCCCATCTGGCCCTTGGCTGGTATGGGGATGCTGTAAGATTCTGGGAACAGGACTTCTGGGGTTCTAGTTCTTCAGGTAGGTGGAGGTCAGAGAAAATACCATTTCTCCAAGGTTTCTTCCTATATTTGCCCTAATATGGATGGACAGAGACTGTTAGTGAGAAGGGACCAAGATAGGAGGAGACATGGCAGGGCTTGGGGGAGCAGGGAGAAAGGAAGACAGGGAATGGGGACAGAGAGAGACAGAAGAGACTGAGGAAGACAGAGGAGACAGAGTGGGGGGATGGGATGAAAAGCAGGAGAGATGGGGCACACAGGGAGAGACAGAGGGAGAAAGGAAAACAGGAGGGTAAAAGTCTTGCCACTCAGGCTCCAAGCACAGAGGCAGAGAGGGGATCCCTCCCAGCAGGCCGGCAGGTGGGGGGAGCCCCTGAGCTAGGAGGCCTGGCTGCCAGATAAGGGCTGCTCCTGGGTAGAGCATGTGGTCAGAAACAGCCTCTTCTGCAAAAGGCAGGATTCTGGTAGCTCTGCTCCGGAGGACATCTTCCCCAGAGAAAGCTGTCCGGGAATTGTTTCCTGCCATTGTCAAGGTGGGTGTTGTTATGACCACTTTACAGATGGGAAAAGCCGAAGCTCAGAAGGGTCTCACTGTCCACACAGGGCCTACCTGGGATTTGATTAGGATCTGGAGCCTGGCTCCAGAGCCCATGCTCACTACCCACTAGGAACAGGAAATCATACTATTAAGCGTAAGCAAGTATTTTCCTTTCAGCCTTTGAACAGGCTTTGTCTTTTTAAGTGACACTTGAGAAAAGAGAATTTTCCCAAGAGCCCCGAGGCCGTGTGTCTGCCCAGCTTCTGCAGACCTGGCCTGAGCAGCGAGCAGCTGGACCAGGACCTGCCTGCCCCTAACGTGCCTGTGGTTGGTGGGGGGCCGGGTGGGGGGTGGTATGTGGCACGGCTTAGGTCTGTCTGGGCAGCTTCTGGAGTCCTCAGGCTTGCTTGTCCCAGGCACCACACGCCAACTCTGTCCTGGCTGACAGCAGGCCAGTACAAGTGTGGTAGGGCCCAGGGGCCCACGGGGAAAAGGGTCGCCTGCAGATCCTTGCGCAAGCCCAGGAGAGCCCTTGCCTGCCTGGATGAGGCCCGCCCTGAGGCTGAGGAGAGCTCACTGGCTGGGCACAGGCTGGGCGGACTGGTTCAAGTGGAGGAGCCACCTGGGTGCACTGGTCCTCCGTTCCACAGGTGTGGTGCATCCAGGACTTACGCAGACAGCCCGTGGACCCCAAGCATCACGGACAGTTGTACGCGGGCAGCTGCTACCTGGTCCTCTACACATACCAGAAGATGGGCCGCGTCCAGTACCTCCTGTATCTGTGGCAGGTGTGCCGGCCTGAGGGGGAGGGGGAGGCACCTTCAAGCCCCAGAGCTGAGGATCTGAGAAGGGGAGCTAAGAGCTGCCCCAGGCCCTTACCACCCCCACCTGCAGGGCCACCAGGCCACCACACGTGAGATCAGCACCCTGAACTGCCACGCCGAGCAGCTGGACCTCATGTACCGTGGAGCCCTGGTGCGGGAACACGTGACCATGGGTAGCGAGCCCCCTCACTTCCTCGCCATCCTCCAGGGCCAGCTGGTGGTCTTCCAGGTAAGGCCACCTTGCTGCTGTTCCTGCAACCTCACTGGCTCCTCCATGTGCCCATATAGCCCTTATATAAGGGCGAAGCTTCACTTAGCCGGGGGGGGTGCCCCCTGCTTACTACCCCTGGTGTCCTGGTGCTGTCAGACACCTGGGTGGGAGCTCCAAGGGTGACCCCTGCCTGAGTCTCTTCGCCTGGTACCCAGAGCCAGCCACACAGCAGAAGCACAGGTGAAGAAGCTAAATTGGAAGGGAGTAGGGCCTTGCCTGGGGTCCCTATTTTCCGTCTTCAAGGCCTGGGGGAACCATGACCTGACTCCTTGGAGTTGGGGGAGGGGTCCATTAAGAAAGGACCTGGTTCCCTATCCTAGGCTGATGGGATCCTCACCCTCCATATTCAGAGGGTCTAGAAGATAGTGGTGGCTTCAAGTGAGAGTCTGCTGGGCCCCAGGGCAGTTTGTCCGTCACTGGGACAGGGAGGCGGCTCCCAGCAGCCCTTGCCTCATCCTGAGGCCCAGCCCTCTTGTAGGGGCACGCGGGGCACGATGGGAAGGGGCAGCCAGCACCTGCCACGAGGCTCTTCCATGTGCAAGGCACAGACAGCTACAACACCAAGACCGTGGAGGTGCCGGCCCGTGCCTCAGCTCTCAGCTCCAATGACATCTTCTTGCTGGTCACAGCTGGCCCCTGCTACCTCTGGTTTGGAAAGGTACCTCTAACCCTGGCCACTCGACTCATGCCTAGGGTCGTGTGCCAGGCGAGGGATGGCTCTACTCCACAGGGGAGGCAGACTTCCATGTCCAACCTCAGACAGGCCAGGAGTGGGGCAGGGGAAAGGCCACAGTGGGGAGTTGAACGTGACAGGTAGACCTGGGAGTCTACTGGTCAGAGGCAGGCCAGGCCCAGGCTGCCTCTCCTTCCTGCCTCGAGCAAGGAGCATGACCCTTCCCGAGTCTCTTGGGAAAAAGAGGAGGCCTAGTCCAGTTTGCCAGAGTTTTCTCTGATCTTTAACATAAACCATAAATGGTCCCCGAGCCTGGGGTCCCCATCCCATTCTCTGGACCAGGAGAGGGTTCCAGTTCTGGGAGTGGGGAAGGAGAGATCCCTGGTTCATGTGTACCCTGCCATCAGCCTAGGCCTCCACTGACTTAAGCCCAGTCTCCCAGAGTCCCCTGTGAGTGGGGGAGGTGGGGCTGGAGGCCAAGACCCCTCCCCCTTCAGGGCCTGACCCACCTCTTTGTCTGCCAGGGCTGCAGCGGTGACCAGCGTGAGATGGCGCGGACGGTGGTCACTGCCATCTCTGGGGAGAACAAGGAAACGGTGCTGGAGGGTCAGGAGCCTTCCCACTTCTGGGAGGCCCTGGGAGGCCGAGCTCCCTACCCCAGCAACAAGAGGTGACAGGGCTGGGAGGAGGGTGTTCTCCTTATACAGAGGAGGAAACTGAGACCCAGAGAGGGTGGGTGACGACTTAAGGGTGACACAGAGAGCTGGAGAGGCCACACTAGAACTGAGGTCTCTTGGTTCCCCATTCCAGGGTTCCCAGGAGCACAGCCCACCCTTCCCTCCCCAGCCCTGGGTTAACAGGGATCAGGAAGATGCCATGGAAAGCAGGATAGTCTTGCCCTCTTCTGGCCAAACATGCTCCCTGCATTGCCCAGTTCCCTGGACCTTCCCAATGGTAGAGGGCAAGAGGGCAAAGCCCCATTCCCAGCCCACAGTCCCCAGGGGTCATGGTGCCGAGTGCTTGTGTGTGTGTGTGTGTCTTTGTGTGGGGGGGTGGGGGGTGGGGCTAATGTGACGTGTCAATAAACGTATGTGTGGACTGTGTAAAAGGACAAGGGTGTGTATCAGAAGGTAAGGCAGGGTGAGACCTTCAAGAGAGGAGGTTGCTGAGTCAGGCCGCTGTGAGTGTCTGTGGGCCTGGTTGATGCACTGGACTCCCCGCAAGTCCCCTGAGCAGCCAGCCAGGACCAGGACCCCCTCCTTCCTGGGGAGGGCAGGGCCCCAGCTTAACACCCCTCCCCCTAACCCAGCCCCACTGAGCCAGCCATCCCCTTCCCAGGGCCCACTCCTGGGGAAGTTCCTGGGGCAGCGTGTGTCACAGCTGGCTGTGGCTAGACAGGTCACGTAGTGGGCTTTCCCACTGACAGACGGGGACGCTGGGGCCCAGAGAGCAGCTGGGCATCCCCGGAGGGAATTATGGGCTGGGGGGAGCCCAGAGGAGGGTGCAGGCCTCCCGCTCCAGGAGAAGCTGTTGCCCATCCGGGGGTTGGGGCAGGTAGAGGCCCTGTGCTGAGGGCTAGCTTGGCCCAGGCTGCTGAGAGGCCCAGCTGTCTCTGCGCCCCTCACTGCCTGGCTGCCTGCCCTGGCCAGGCTTCCCGAGGACGTCTCCAGCTTCCAGCCACGGCTGTTTGAGTGCTCCAGCCAGATGGGCCACCTGGTCCTCACAGAAGTGGTGTTCTTTAGCCAAGAGGACCTGGACAAGTATGACATCATGTTACTGGACACCTGGCAGGAGGTGAGGCACCCCCCCGCCCCCGGCTGGCTGGGGTGTGAAGGGGGGGCATCCGTGTCTGTGCAGCTGGGGTCGAGTGTGTGTAACTGTGTGTCTCCAGCCATGTCAGCCTGCGGATGAGTCTGTGTGATTGGGGGTAGCACGGTAACGCTGTGAGTGACTGCACTGCGCGACCAGGGACAAACGTGTGTCACCGCGAAGCTGTAGGAGACTGGCTGTGAGGTTGTGAGCAGTTTTGTAGTTGCGTCTGGGTGCCTTACAGCGGCGTGACTCCAGGCGACTGGGTGCCCGTGGCTAATGTGTCCGTGCGAGTGGTTGCAGACTGAATCACTGACCACACGAGTGTGTGTGGTTCCTTTGTGGGACGGTGCTTGCCTCCGTGGAGCGGCCGTGTGGTCCCGCACCGGCTGTAACTGGGGGAACCGGGAGACTAGGAGACTGGCCGTAGCCTGAGTGACTGTCGGGCAGGGTCACTATGTCTGAGAGGCTTTATGAGGCAGGTCTGGGGGCTGCCTGTGTTTTTCAGGAGTGAGCACAGCTGTGTGATGGAGTGCGATCTTGTTTACGTGCAGCTCTGTGTGACTGTGGGTGACAGTGAGTGGCTCTGCGGCAGTGGAGGACTACAAGTGTACAGCTGTGATCGTGTGTGTCTGTGACATTGAATGTGGCCGTAAGGCTTGTGTGTTCCCATCTCAGAGCAAAAGCAAAGCCCTTACTACAGCCCACATGACCTGGCGGCCCCGACTCTCTGGGCCGATTTGCTCCCACACCTCCACTTGCTCTGCTCTAGCCACAGTGGCCCCCTTGCTGCTCCCCGAAATTGCCCAGGCGTGCTCAGGGCCCTTGCACTGGTTGTTTCTTCTGGCTAGAACACTCGACTTGCTCCCCCCACCTCCCCCAGATCTCTACTCAAATGTCGCCTTCTCAGTAAGACTCTCTCCGATTCTAATTTAAAATTACAGTCATCCTGGGGCGCCTGGGTGGCTCAGTTGGTTAAGCGACTGCCTTCGGCTCAGGTCATGATCCTGGAGTCCCGGGATCGAGTCCCGCATCGGGCTCCCTGCTCGGCAGGGAGTCTGCTTCTCCCTCTGACCCTCCCCCCTCTCATGCTCTCTCTCTGTCTCATTCTCTCTCAAATAAATAAATAAAATCTTTAAAAAAATAAAAATAAAATAAAATAAAATTACAGTCATCCTCACCACCCCCCCGACACACACCCACCACACTTTGTCTTCTTTCCCTGCCTTACTTTTCTCTGTCTGATATAGTACATATTTTACTTAATTTATGTACTTATTTTTCTGTCTCCCCCCAATAAAATGAAAGCTCTACAAGGGCAGGGATTTTTGCCTGTTTTGTTTTCTCATTGTTGAATTCCCAAATGCCTGGCACACAATAGGAACTCAGTAAGTATTTGTGGATTGAATGTATACATGTGTGCCTGTGACCGTCCACCACATTTATGGGTGTGTGGGTGGTGTGGCAGCCAGCCTGCCTGGTGTGCCTGGCTGGCTGGGATGTGTGCAGGATCGTGAGACCATTTAATAGATGGGGCTGGGAAGGAAGTGGTCAGCTCTGGGCAGCCCCTCCACTCGCCCAAGGCCAGGCCCCCTCTGTGGCCCAGATCTTCCTATGGCTCGGGGAAGCTGCCAGTGAGTGGAAGAAGGAGGCGGTGGCCTGGGGCCGAGAGTACCTGAAGACGCACCCGGCAGGGAGGAGCCCTGCCACGCCCATCGTGGTGATCAAGCAGGGCCACGAGCCTCCCACCTTCACTGGATGGTTCCTCACCTGGGACCCTTATAAGTGGACTGTGAGTGAGGCCTGCACTTCCAGCCCCACCCTACCCCAGGGAGAGGGGCCTGCCCTGGGCACACTGGGAGGAGGCATTGCCTTGTCTGGGGACTTCCAGTGTGGGAAGAGGAGCCCGGGTCTTGTTCGCAGCCCGCCGCCCCCTGGGTTCCAGTGGTGCCCTCCATCCTGCTCTGTCCTGATTCTTGCCCCCAGAATAACCAGTCCTATGAGGAGGTGGTGGATGGCAGCCTGGGAGCAAAACCTGCCATAGTTATAAAAGCAGTGAGTATCGGGCCTGCCAGGCTCCCGCCGGGGACTGGGCTTGCTCGACATGGCCCGGGTGGGCAGGATGGGCAAGGAAGGAGCCAGGCCCTGGTGGGTGGCAGGGTTTGCAATGGGGGCAAGAGGGCTGTGGGCTCAGTGTGGCCTCCCCGTGGGAGCCTCGCCCCCATTTCCCCAGCGTGAGTCCCCTCTCCCGGCAGGAACTGGACAACTTGCAGCTCTCTAGAGGGCCAAGCAATGGCAGCGCAGGCCCCTTGACCCCGCGGGCCCTCGAGGGCTTCCAGGAGGGCTCAGGGAACGAGCTGCAGCTAGGGCCCAAGGCCGGGGGCACCAGCACCAGCACCGGCAGCTTGCACAGCAGCCCCAGACCCACCACCAGTGGGAGCCTGCCCCGTGAACAGCTAATGCACCAGGCTGCCGAAGACCTGCCAGAGGGTGTTGACCCAGCCCACAAGGAGGTGGGTGCCCGAGGCCCCCTGCCACTCACTGATGCATCTCAAACTGAGCTGGAGGTGCCCGGGGCATGACCCACTGATGGTGCGCGATGGGCCCGCTGCCCGGGGAGATGTGTCTTCCGGATGGGATAATGGGCAGAGAGATGTGGGGGAGGAGAGCCCTGAGCCCTGAGCCCTGGGATGGCACCACCGGGCCAATGGGACAGGATTCTGGGATCAGTTGACACCCTGCCCCTGTACTCTCTCCTCCCCCCGCCCCACAGTTCTATCTCTCCGACTCTGACTTCCAAGATATCTTTGGGAAATCCAAGGAAGAATTCTATAGCATGGCCAAATGGAGGCAGCAGCAGGAGAAAAAGCAGCTTGGCTTGTTCTGACCCCAGGCCCTGCCCCTGCCAGTGCCACCCACATAGCCAGGACTCCCACGCGTACCTTCCCAACACATACCTGAGCCTCCTGGGAGACCCCGCTGGCAAAGCCTAGCTGGAGACTCCCGGGTCAACCCCTCCACCCCGGTCAATAAAAGCTGGTGGCCCTCACGAGGTGTGGTGTGTGGGCTTTCAAGTCTGGGTCACTCAGTTGGTCCAGCTCTGGGGGGAAGGGACCTCTGGGACTGGAGGGGGTGGTCTGTGACATTCCAGAGGACTGAGCTCTCTCCACTGTCTTCCATGGAGGTGTTTGTTTCTCCTTGGTCCTTCCTGCCCAAGGGGACAGACAATCCTCATACAGTGTCAGTGTGGGGGACGTGGAGAGAGAGGTGATGGGGCTCCAGTGTTTGCACACACACACACACACACACACACACACACGTGCCCTTTACAGGAACTTTCTGGCATTCAGGTAAAGAGACCACAGGACTTAGTCATAACTTTTATAAAAACCCTCGACTCAGGGCCAGGCCAGAGGGCAGAGGGCTGCAGTGCTTTTCCTAATGGAATCGAGGAGAGCTCCAGGGACTGGGCCAGCTCCTGAGACCCCAGGGAGGCAGCAGCACAGACGTCTGTTAGAGCTGAAGGCAGTGCAGGGCCTCTAGCTCCAAGTGAGAGGTGGGGAGCAGCCACACCAGCCCTCTCCCTACATGGGGACAGAGGGCCTGGTCTGCCTGGAGCAGCCCCATCAGAACCCCCAAACCTAGTCCTGGAGAGACACCTTCACAAAGAGGGTGGCAGATGGGTGCTGGTCTCCGTTCTTTGACAAGAGGTGGACATGGCGGTATCCTGGCAGGGGGATGGGCAGGAAAGAGCACACGGAGAGTTCCAGTCACTCGGTGAGGATGCTCCAAGGGACAACGGCCCCGGCCCAAGATACCAGGCCCCGCCTCCTCCACCTTGTCGTCCCTCCCCCTCAACAAACCTTGCTTGAGGCTGCCCAAGGGGATGGTGCTCTGGCCAATGAAGTCGTTCTTAGAGGACGCGTCATAATCCTCCACCACGAAGCGCAGGAGGGCAAGCTCAGGCACGACCACCTCAAACACGAACTCTGTGTCCCACCATGGGTTGAAGCCTGGCAGTACAAGCCCCACGTCAACAGTGCGGACCAGCTCCAGGGGCCGGGCCCCACCCACGCCCACCAAGTACCATTATTGGTGACTACGGCAGTCTGGCGGCTGGCCACGTCCCGGCCCACACCGTGGATCTCCACCGTCACCCTGGGGTCCACAATTGAATTCTTATTCTTGTTGACTTTCGGCAGCTGCTGCCCAGAGATGACCTGAGCACGGGCAAGGGACAGAGAGGGTTCAGGAAGGGTAGCGGGGAGGGAGGCCCACGGGCTCCTGTCCCTGCGGTGGCTGGCCGTACCCTGACACTGAGCCGCTTCCGGGTCCACCAGGGCCCCTGAGCCAGGGCACGTGAGTTAAAGGTAGAATTCGGGTCTCGCAGGAAAGCAGGCTTCAGCACGTAGCCACACGCCCCGTTGTCCTGGAAGCGGCCCTGGTACACATCCATCTCTGGGCCAGGGGTCTGGAAATTCAGGGCCACTGGAGGCAGGACAGAGCAGTCATAGGCTGTGGGCTGGCCCGGGGGCCCTAGAGCCCAGCCTACCCAGGGTACACTGAGGCCTTAGGGTAACATGGCGTGGCAGAAGCAGGGTCCGGCATCACTCCAATGCCTACTGCCACCCTGCCACCGTCACCGACCCACCACGCCAGCCCACATTCCATTTCTGGTGCCAGAATTCAAAGGACGACTGTGCTAATGAGGCGATTTCAGACCCTGACTTGCTGGCAGGGGCATATGTCCAAACCGAGACTACTAGTGCCTGAGCCCGCAAGTCCCTCCCCAGAGGCTCCTGACCCCTGGCCCTCTGGACTGAAACCCTCAGCCCGGCCTCCTCAGCCCCTGCCAGCGCATACCGATCTGGCAGCCCCCGTTCCACATCTCCACGGGGCTGTAGTTGGAGGAGTCTGTTCTCCACCCAGCAGGATAGATCCTGCTCAGGCGACTGACATTGTGGCGAACAAAGCTGTTTCCTGAAAAGGGTGTGTGGGTGGTCAGAAGCACAGGCCTCCCGGTGAGCCCCAACCCCATCCCACCCCTGCCCCCCGCCCCCCTCTGGTAACAGCAGGGAGTGCTGTGCACTTCCCCGAGTAGTGGAGCCAGGCCTGGCCCAGGCCAGTCCAAATGGTCAGACGGATTGCCAGCACCCTGAGAATGCAGGGCCGGGGCTCACCTGACTCTTGGAGCAGTCGGAGGGCGCGGTTCTCAGAGAAGGACACCATCTCATAGAAAGCCTGCCCTGGGGTGCCAGGGCTGGGGAAGCCCCCAAAGTGGACACTCTTGCAGTAAATGACCATATCGGAGAGCTCCTTCACTAGCCTGAGCTTGTCCTCCTGGGGGCCATGGGGAGGCCCAGGTTAGATTCAGAGGTTGGGGCAGGTGGGCACTGAGAGAGCCAGAAACCCAGACATGGAGAGACAGAGAGGGAGACAGACAGAGAGAGGGGGGCAGAGGGTCTGAGTGGCAGCCACAGAGAACTGAGACAAGGCAAACATCCCATGATGGGGGAGGGCCCCAGGGCTGCCCCCTCCCCAACAGCTCCCCCTCGAACCCTGGACTTGCGCTGCACGCGGCTCCTCACGGCCTCGTCCTCCATCTCAGCAGCCTCATCCTCATCAGACACGACAGTGGCTTCAGGGCCACCCTCCCCGCCAGGGGGCAGGAGCCCCCCCAGCTTCTTCCCCTTCAGCAAGATCTTCCCCTTCAGTTGCTAAGAAGGAAGGAGCAGCTCGTCAAGACCCAGCTGGCCTCCCAGCCAGTCCACCTGCCCTCTCGTCTGGGTACCCCCATGCCCACCGCGAACCTCAGGGGAAGGCAGACTGGTGGTGACCCCGTCCAGTGGCCGGTCCAACAGCATGGGGCCCAGGATGGTGCGCAGGTGTCGCGCCATCACACGCTGCTGCTCCAGGCTGCAGTGGTTCTCCAGGGACAGGATGACGGGGTAGGGGGACGCCTGGAGGCCCCAGGGCAGGTTAGGAGGGGCGGGCCGCCCGTACCGCGGCCCTCCTCACCCGCCAGGGGCGCGCGCAACCTTGAAGGCGTAGTCCCGGATGGCCCTGAGCACGTCGCAGAGGAGGATCTTGGAGGTGAAAGTGTAGCCGTGGTAGATGACCGGCTCCTGGTTGGGGCCGTCCCAGCAGTCGAGCTCCAGGCAGCGGCAGCCTTTGCACAGCGCCCTGCGGGCAGGCGTGGCGGCTAGGCCCTCAGTGCCCGGCCGGCCCCGCCCGGCCCCGCCCCCAGGCCGTCCCGCCCCGCCCCCGCCCCGGGCCCCACCGGATGTAGGCTTCGGTGCTGCTGGGTCCCGTGAGCTGGTCTTCCAGCAGGTACGTGTTGTGCGAGGAGGACATCAGGTAGTGGCTGAGTGGCTGGCCCATGTCCTGGTAGACCCGCCGGTGCGCCAGGCTGAACGCGCTGCCGTCGGCGGACAGCAGGTACATGAGGAAGCCGTCCTTGGTCATCTGCCGCTGCGCCTTGGCTGCGAAGGACGAGGCCTGCGCGTCAGAGCCCTTCCCGCCAGGCCAGCCACCTCCAGGAGACCCTCCGGGCGCTACCGCTCGGGGAGGGGAGCCCCCAGCTGTCCCTGCCTCCCTGTCCTGAGCTGGACCTTGATAGCTCTCGGAGGGGGTGAGTTTGAGTCAACCATCAGACTGTGACTACCCCAGGGTGGGGCCCTGTCTTCTCCTCCTCGGTCCCCCACACTGTGAGACCGCCTGAAGCCGGGGCCTCATCTCCTCCTTCTCTGGGCCTCCAGACTGAAGCCCCTCCAGGGAAGGGCCCCGTCTGTCCATCTCAAAGCCCGTCCCAGGATGGAAGCAGGAAAAGGGTTTGCTTTTCCAGCCTCCTCTCTATTTCCTGGAGGAGGAGTCCACAAAACCCCCTGGAGAAGGAACCAAGAGAGGGGTGGTGATGCTGGAGCCCTGTCTCCCATCTGCTTGCTTTCAGGGGGCAAGCAAATACTGACCAGGGTGCCCCCCTTCCCTCCAGCTCCCTACACTCGGGCTGTAGTCTCCCCAGGGGTCTCCCAGCACGGTGTGGCCCCAGGGACTGCAGGCCAAAGGCCCCAGCCAGACTCTCACCAGTCTCACTGGGCTCATAGCGCTCAATGAGGGAGAGGGCCAGTGTAGGCCCTGCCGCCTCCTCCCGCTGCTGGTGCTGCAGGAACGTCACTAACTGATCCACCGACAGCGTTTCCCTGGAACCGGCCGCCTCGGCAAAGGTGCGATCAATCTCCTCCCGCTGGGTCAGCATCTTGTAGAAGGCCTCAATTTCATCATCCTCCAGGGAGTCCGTCTGGGAGTGGTCACATTCCTGCCAGGCCGGGGGGGCAGGGCTCAGAGCATGCTCCCCACTAGGGTCCCGGGCCCACGGCCACGCAGACCCAGCCCTCACTCCCTGCCTCACCCTGAAGATCTTCCGGGCATAACTGTCATCCACTTGGATGTTGAGCTCCTTCAGGAAGTTCTGCAGCTCCTTGAAGCTCATCTTGTTGTCCTTGTTTTTGTCAGCTTTTCGCAAGCAGGAGTGAATCCAGCTGGGCAAGAAGTAAGGAAAGTACCCAGGAGCCCGGATACCCCCCAGGTCCCAGCTACAGCCAGGTTTCAAGCCCAGGGTCAACTCCTGGGCCCAGATGGACGGAGATCACCTACAGACAAAGTTCCCTGCAGGCCTGACATACTGCACACCAGCATTCCAGGGACAAGACCGGATGGCCTCTTCAGAGGAAATGATACATCCGATTAAGGGGGCTTTTTTCTGTTTACTGGCTTTGAACCCTTTCACATTTAAAAAAACAAAACAAAACATTTATTTTCTCACTGTGAAAGAGTTCGCTATAGACAACTTACAAAATGCAGAAAAGTAAATAAATAAATCCCCCATAGTCCTGTCACCCAGGGATAATGCCTGTTAACGTTTCAAGGTATGTCCTTCTGGTTTTCAATACGTAATCGTGAGCCAACCTGACTAAAGCACTTGAGGCTTATTTTACAAGAAACAGCAAACTTGAAGCCACAGATCAGAGAGGATATCACAAGCAAAAATGAAGCCTGCATCATGCTGTCCCAATGGGGGCACTTAGCCCCCACTTCTCCATTACCTCTGGCCCCTCTCCTCTCAGACTTGACCTGGAGAAGTCAAGAAAGAAGACCTCCACAGTACATCCATTAAAGAACAAAGACAGTGAAAACAATTTTTAAAAAAACAACAGCAGATTTTTAGAAGTCACAAAGGAAACAACATAATTGATGCCATGTAAACTTTAAATAATTCTGAGGGTCAAATAAAGAAAAAAATAAAGCTGTCCAGAAAACACGATGATGACCCTAATAACTAAATGAGAAAAGGCCATAAACTGACCTTTTGCAAACATTCTTGGTAATCAAGATATTAACAATTTGCAAATGAGATGCAATTTCTTTTTTTTTTTTTTTTTTTAAAGATTTTATTTATTTGACAGAGAGAAACATAGCGAGAGAGGGAACACAAGCAGGCGGGGTAGGAGAGGGAGAATCAGGCTCGTCGCTGAGCAGGGAGCCCAATGCGGGGCTCGATCCCAGGACCCTGGGACCATGACCTGAGCCGAAGGCAGACGCTTAACGACTGAGCCACCCAGGCGCCCCGAGATGCAATTTCTTAAACTCTAAGATCAGCACTTTAAAAGTCTATTACCCAGTGCAGGTAGGGGTGAGGTGACATGGACATCCCATCCACCACTTGGATAAAGGAAAGTGTTCAACCCTTGGTAATGTGATGCAGAGATATAGCTAAAGCTCGAAACCACTACATCATTGGACTCACTAATTCCACTTCTAGGATTCTATTGGTAAGGAAATACTCCTAAATACCGAAAGCTCTTAGGAACATAGTTCTTTGCAATGTTACTTATAGTAGTGAAAGACTGAAAATAAATGTTCAACATTAAAAGAATGGATCACTGGGCGCCTGGGTGGCTCAGATGGTTGAGCGTCTGCCTTCGGCTCAGGTCATGATCTCAGGGTCCTGGGATCGAGTCCCTCACCGGGCTCCCTGCTCCTTGGAAGCTTGCTTCTCCCTCTGCCTCTCTCTCTCTCTCTCTCTGTCTCTTATGAATAAATAAATAAATAAATAAATAAATAATAATAAAAATAAAAGAATGGATCACTAATTTATAGGGCACCTACTCAATGGAATATTACATAGTCACTACAGCTTTTTATGGAGACTATACTAACACAGGGAAATAATTATGACATAACAGTACACAGAAAATGGATACAAATGTAAGCTCTCCACTATTTTTGGCAAATGCATCATTAGGCAAATTGAAATGCAGAAAAAGAAGATTGGAGGCAGAACCCAAAAATTGGCAGTTTCATTTTGTAGGCCTTTAAAACTTCATTCTGGGGCACCTGGGTGGCTCAGCCGGTTAGGCGTCCTACTCTTGGTTTTGGCTCAGGTCATGATCTCAGGGTCAGGAGATTGAGCCCTACCTTGGGCTCTGCACTCAGTGGGGAGTCTGCCTGGAGATTCCCTCCCCTCTGCCCCTCCCTGCACACATGCACTATCTCTCTAAAATAAATCAATAAATCTTTTTTAAAAATTAAAAGAAAACTTCATTCTAACACAGCCATATTTTATGTATATGTTTACATGAAAAAATAATTATGGCAGAATTCCAGGTTAAAAAAAATCAGAGCAGTCCAGCCAAACATGAGGTCCCCATGCTGATTGTTATTCAGCAGGCTGGGATGGATGGCTTTATGATCTCAGGGGCTGGGCAACAGAACCCTCCAGAGGGCACAAGACTGCCCAAGAATAAGCCTACACTACAGAATTGGACTTTTAAGAAAGCTCAAAATCAGGCAGAGATAGCATTGAGAAAAAATACTTAAAAATCTATGAAATGCTGAAAAGCACAGAGTAAGGAAACAGAGCTCAAGTATATCCCTCAAAGCAGTTGGATATACACTAGCAATGAATAATCAGAAAATGAAATTAAGAAAGTAATTCCATCAAGTAGCCTCAAAATGAATTAAAATACTTAGGAATACATTTTTTTAATGTATAGCTTATACTCTGAAAACTACAAAACAATGTTGAAAGAAGTTAAGGAAGATCTAAATAAATGGAAAGATACCCATATTTACGGATCACAAGATTTGACATCATTAAATAGGGAATACTCTCCAGATTGATCTACAGATTCAACACAACTACACAACCCCTATCATAATCATGCTGGCTTCTCTGCAGAAACTGATCCTAAAATTCACATGGAACGTCAAGGGACCCAGAATAGTCAACACAATCTTGCAAAAAAAAAGAACAGGCACCTGGGTGGAGCAGTTAAGTGTCCAACTCTTGGTTTCAGCTCAGGTCATGATCTCAGGGTCATGGGATCGAGCCCTTGGAGTCTGCTTGAGATTCTCTCTCACTCTCCCTCTGCCCCTCCTGCTCCTGCTCACTCTCTCTCTTTCTCGAAGAAATAAATCTTAAAAAAAAATAGAACAAATTTGGAGAACTCACACTTCCTAATTTCTAAACTTACAAAGTTACAGTAACCAAACCATTGTGTACTGGTGCAAGGATAGACATAGATAAATGGAATAAAACTGACAGCCATGAAAATAAACCCTCTTGGAGCACCTGGGTGGCTCAATCGGTTAAGCGTCTGCCTTCAGCTCAGGTCATGATCCCAGGGTCCTGGGATGGAGCCCCTCGTCGGGCTCTCTGCTCAGCAGGGAGTCTGCTTCTCCCTCTCCTTCTGTCCTCTCTCTATCTCACTTCGCTCTCTCTCAAATAAATAAATAAAATCTTTAAGAAAAGAAACCCTCCTATTAATGGTCAATTGATTTTTGACGAGGGTGTAAAGACAATTCAATGAGGAAAGAACAGTCTTTTCAACAAATGGTGCTGGGACAACTACCTACATTCTAAAAAAATGAGGTTGGATCCCCCACATCACACCACATACAAAAATGGATTCAAAATGAAGCAAAGACCTAAATTTAATAACTAAAACTACAAAACCTTTAGAAGAAAATAATAAGAGTAAACATTAGTGACTTTGGGTTAAGCAAAGCCTTCTTAGATATAACATCAAAAATCACAAGCCACAAAAGCAAAAAGTAGTTGAATTAGACTTTACCAAAACTAAAAACTCACGTTTCAAGTACCATCAAGAAAAAGAAGAGAACCTACAGAAGAGGAGAAATTATTTACAAAGCATAATTATGATGGGACTTATATCTAGTATATTACACAACCCTTACAACTCAATAATAAAAAGACAAATAGCCCAATTACAAACCGCCAGGGATGTGAATAGACATTTCTCCAGAGAAGATACAGGAAAGCAAATAAAAAAAACAATGCTCAACTGCATTAATCATTAGGGAAATGCAAATCAAGACCACGATAAGACACCTATCAAAACCTAAACCAAACCAAAACAAAAAACCCAGAAAATAACAAGTGTGTTGAGGACTTGAAGAAATCGGAACCCTGGTGCACTGTCGATGGGTGTATAAAGTAGGTCAGATGCTGTGGAAAACAATATGGTGGTGCCTCAAAAAATTGAAAGTAAAATTATCCTGTGATTCGGTGACTCTGCTTCAGGGTATATACCCCAAAAGAACTGAAAGCAGAGTCTCAGATATTTGCACAGCCATGTTCGCAGCAGCATGATTCACAACAGGAAAAAGATGGAAGCAACCCAGGTGCCCATCAATGGATGAATGAAGAAACAATATATAGTATATGCAGACAGTGGAATATTATTATTTGGTCTTAAAAAGAATGGAAATTCGGACACCGGCTACCACATGGATGAACCTTGAGGACATTATGCTAAGTGAAATAAGCCAGCTGCAAAAAGACAAATACTCTATGATTCTACCTGTCTGAGGTAGCTAGGGTGTTCAAATTCAGAGAGACAGAGAGTAGAATGGTGACTGCCGGGGGGCCGGGGCTGGGGAGTGGGGATTGGAGGTGGGAGAATGAGAAGTTGTTGTTTAATGGGGAAAGAATTTCAGTTTTACAAGATGAAAAGAGTTCTGGAGATGGGTTGCACAACAATGTGAAGGTACTCCACGTGACAAAAATGTTTGAAAGATGGTAAATTTTATGTTATGTAGATTTTACCACAAGTAAAAATTTTTAAAAAATAAATCCATTTTATTTTATTTTTTTAATTAATTTATTTTTTTTAAGTCTTTTTTTTTTTTAAGATTTTATCTATTTATTTGAGAGAGAGAGAGAGCACATGAGAGGGGGGAGGGTCAGAGGGAGAAGCAGGCTCCCCGCCGAGCAGGGAGCCCGATGCGGGACTCGATCCAGGGACTCCGGGATCACGACCTGAGCCGAAGGCAGACGCTCAACCGTCTGAGCCACCCAGGCGCCCAAAATAAATCCATTTTAAAAAGAGCTTAACAGGCGCCTGGCTGGCTCAGTGGGTACAGTGTGCAACTCTTTTTTTTTTTTTTTAAGATTTTTAATTTATTTATTTTAGAGAGAGAGAAAGAGCTTGCATGAGCAGGGGGAGGGGCAGAGAGAGAGGAAGAGGGAGGAAATCTCCAGCAGATTCCCAGCTGAGCACGGAGCCTGACTCGGGGCTTGATCTCACGACCCTGAGATCATGACCTGACCTGAAACCAAGAGTCAGACACTTAACTGAATGAGCATCCAGGTGCCCCCGAGCATGTAACTCTTGATCACAGGGTTGTAAGTTCAAGCCCCATGTTGGCTGTAGAGATTACTTAAAAATAAAATCTTAAAAAAAAAAAAAAGAACTTAACAACAACAAAAAATGGGCAAAGGATCTGACAGATATTTCCTCAAAGGATCTGATAGATATTTCTAGAAATAACCGATAAACACATATAAAGATAGTTGACATCATTAGCTATCAAGGAAATGCAAATCGAGACCACAATGAGATACCACTTCACACCCCCAAGGATGGCTAGGATAAAAAAGTAGTAACAGTACTAACAAGCCTTAGTGAAGATGTGACACATTGGAACCCTCATACACTTCTGGTGGGAATGTCAATTTCCTCCTTGGAAAACTGGAAGTCCTTCAAAAGGTTAAACATACAGTTACCATAAGACTTATAAATCCTAGCTATATACCACACCAATGTTCATAACAGCATTAATTCATAAAAGCTCCAGAGTAAAAACCCCACTGTCCATCAACTGCTAGCTGGATAAATAAAATGTGGAATAAGGAGACCATGGAATATTACTCAGCCATAAGAAGGGATGAGGTACTAATTCACACTACAACATGGAGACACCTGAAAAACATGCTCTGTGAAAGAAGCCAGTCACAAAAGACAGTATGATTCCATTTATATGAGATGTCCAGAAAAAGGCAAACATAAAGAGCCAAAAAAAGTAGATCAGTGGTTGTCTAGGGCCTGGAGGGTTATGGGGAAATGGGGCCTGGCTGCTCAAGGGTATGGGGTTCTTTTTAAGGTGATGAAAGTGTCGTAAAATTACTTATAACCCTGTGAATATACTGAACAGCATTGACGTGTAACTTTAAGCAGGTGAATCACATGGTATGTGAATTATATGTCAATAAAACTGTCATTAAAATAAAGGAGCTGGAGCTGGTTCCACCCTAGTCCTCTGTACCAGAAGGCTGACCACTTTGAACCATAGGCTAGTGTGCTGTTGTGCATCCAGATTTGGAAGTGAATTTGGTTTTTTTTGTTTTTTTTTTAAGATTTTATTTATTTATTTGAGACAGAATGAGAGAGAGAGAGAGCTCATGAGAGGGGGGAGGGTCAGAGGGAGAAGCAGGCTCCCCGCCGAGCAGGGAGCCCGATGCGGGACTCGATCCAGGGACTCCAGGATCATGACCTGAGCTGAAGGCAGTCGCTTAACCAACTGAGCCACCCAGGCGCCCTGGAAGTGAATTTGTTTTAAGCTTACAGGCTGGCCTGCACACGAGGCCCAGGGAAACTTGATCACTCCCCAAAGAATGGCACAGGGGGTACCATGGCCTTCCAAATTCCCAGAGAGAAAAAAATGTAGTAACTCCAAGAAACATGGTTCAAACACTCAAGACTCGGTCTCGCATGGAAGCTGCTGCCATTAGCAGAACTCTGTGCTGGTTCTGGGGGGGAGAAGAGGAGACAGCGGGGGCTGCACTGAGTAGACCAAACAGGGCTCCAGGTACCTTCTCAGGGCTCAGGACTAAACTGTGTTCCCCCCAAATCAATATGATGGCATCTGGGGATGAGTCGTGGGGGGCTTACATGAGGTCATGAGATGGAGCCTTCATGATAGAATTAGTGCCCTTATAAGAGGAGACACCAGAGAGCTTGTCTCCCTCCTCTCTCTCTCTCTCTGCCATGTGAGGACACAGTGAGCAGGCAGCCCCTCACAAGCGAGGAAGAAAGCTCTCACCAGAACCCGACCACGCTGGCCCCCAGACCTCAGGTCTCCAGCCTCCAGAACCGTGAGATTCATTTCCATTGTGTGAGCTGCCCAGCCTCTGCTATGTCCATATGACGGCCCAAGCTGGGTATCTTCCACACGCAGGCTGCCCTGGTGATGACCACAGCCAGGATCCACAGGCTGGGCCAGAACCCACTGCCACCAGAAGGATACTGCTGCAGCTTCTGCCTCTGGTCCATGGAGCCCGAGTGGTGGATGATCTTGCGCAGACCCTGCACCCAGTGCTGGGCCTCAGCCGGCGACGGCGCTATGAGGTCTAGTGTGTTGCGCTGGTCCTTGAAGACAATGGAGAAGCAGCGGTCCTCGGGCACATCCCGGGCAAACTTCTCCATGCCCTCCGTGCGGTGCCCCTTCCGCACCTCCTGAATGTCCTCAATGGAGACTGCAAGAAGGGGATAGGTGGCAGAGCTTCAAGGCCAGTCCCTGCCCCCGGTGTGGCCAAGGCACAGCGTGGGGACACAGAGCCAGGGCTGGAGCTCAGGCCTGGATCCAGAGACAAGGAGGGGGGCAGCAGGATGGACAAGGGGAACACAAGGGAGGAAGGAAAACAGAGACCGAGATGGAGAAGGAATGTGACACACAGCTGTGGTGGGCAGGGGAAACACCGGGGGGTGTGGGGGTGGACAGAGGGAGAGACTGACCCTAGAGAAGGGCACCTGGGACCCCAGGCCCTGCTGTTTCCAGGCTGGGAGGGACTAGGGCAGGGCAGGGCTTTTAGAGATGGGGAGAGACCATTCTGGAGCTTGGAGCCTGTGACGGACAGGATACATACCCTCCTAATCGCACTTGAGTTTGGACCACCCTCCCCTCAGATGGCTCTGAGAGCCTGCAGGCCCCTCTCCCGACCATGCAGGAGCCCGGAGCCACCCTCCGGCAGCCCTGGCCCCGGGGTGCGGGGGCACAGGGAGAAGTGCTTGTGCTGCGGCATGGACACGACCTTGCCCTGCGTGTGTCCATGTGTGTCCACGTGTGTCCTGACCTCAGGGATCCGCTTGGCAAGAAGAGTGCAGGAAGGCTCTTGCCCTCTAGGACCCCAAGTGGTGCCCCTTAGGGGTCTGAGAGAGTCCATCATTCTGCCCTTAGGAACTGGGCGGAGAGCCCTCCTGTCACACCCACACCTTCCAAGCTTCAGGGAGCAGCAAGACCCTAGGGTGCCCTTCCTGGCCTGGCTGGGAGCCAGTCCCACCAGCTGGGCTCATGCTAAGCTGCCCAGCATCAAGGTCCAGGCTCCACCCCTGCCCCACCTGTGTCCTGAGCCCTCCACATCCCTCTGTCCTGGGTCCTAGAGCAGCCCCAGCTGCAAGCTCACCTGTCCTCCCCATGCCTGCCTGCACCCTGAGTGCCCAGAGGCCTCCGAGCCACCTGCAAGCCCCACGTGAAGGACACGTACCCAGCCTGGGCAGCAGGCTCCGAGAGTGGGACTTGTGAGCCCCGGGCCATCTGGGGTGCAGGGGATAGCCCCGCTTAATCCCTCTGTCCATAGCCTCCTGCGCCCGCTAGGCTCAGGCCAGCTGCCGCTGCCCCGGGCTGGGAGTGAAAACAGGAAACCTGAGCCGGGCAGCTCCTGGGCCAGCACCCCCACCCGCACCAGAGAGAAAGTCCAGATGCCTGCACTGCTGATAATACCTTGTCTGCCTCTGGAGGCCAGAGTGGAGGGAGCGTAGCGGTGGCAGGATCAGGGCAAACTGAGGGAGCAGAGAGAACTGGGGGCGCTGCTCCCCTCCTCCCTCACCTGGCCTCAGTTTCCCCGAGGGTAGAGTGCATTTGGGGACAACAGTCTCACTGCTCCCCTGGAGAAGGGAAGCAGCCAACAGGCATGCTCAGCCGGAGAGCCATCTCAGTGTCTCTGACCTGGAAGAGAGCCTCTTCTGGCCACATTCCTCACCTGAGCACAGCTGGTGCCTGACCCCGCACCAGTCACCCCTGCAGCCCCTCACTCACGCCCCTTCCTCAGTCTCGGCCCTGCACCTTTGCTCACACTGGTCTCCTGCCTGGAAGGCTCCTCCTGCCTTTGTGCTCACAGCTCTCCCAGTATGAGGGGCTCATCTCACCAGCCCAGGTCCCCTACTCTTGTCTCTGCCCCCATGCCCGCTGCCGCCCAGTAAGTGCCAGGCACACACGGGAAACCAGGCATATGTACGGGCTCTCAGGAATCCCCAGAGCTCAGAGAGCAAGACGCCAGTTCCCACTGTGCCGCCCCCCACCAGCGTCGAACAGGAAGCCCCATATCAGGGCTGAGGCCCATGAAGGAGCCTGGCTGGTGCCACCGACAGACAGAGGCCAGACAGAGACGAGGTCTGGGTCACTCCCATGCTGTGTGACTGACATGCACTCGGGTGGTTTTCGGAGAGTACTTCAGGCTCTGTCGGCTTTAACCCTACCCTGCCTTGCTCAGAAACCTTCCATGGCCCACAGCCCCAAGGCCCCCTGCCTGGCTCTCCCCATCTGACCCTGCTCTGACCCTGCTCTGACCCTGCTCTGACCCTGCTCGTGTCCTGACTCACCTCTGACCCTGCTCCAGGCCATACGGCCAGCAGGAGATACTTTCTCAGGTTTCTACCCAGTGTCATGAGGCCCGGTAAACCCTGCCTGGGCACCTCCCCTTCCTCCTGTCCCCTCTCCCATCTGGAGCCTGTCACCTGTGTCTGACCGCACTCCCCAGTGGGCTGCCCCTGCTCCTTCCCCCTTCCCCACCACGGCCAAGGGCAGGGGTTTGGGTTGGGTGAAATCCAGCAGCCGACAGCCAGCCAGCCAGCCAGCCAGCCAGCCAGCCAGCCAGCCAGCCAGCCAGCCAGCCAGCCAGCCGTGTGTGGCTATTTAAATATAAAGTAGCTAAAATTCAGTAAAATTAAGAATTCAGTTCCTCAGTCACACCTAGCCACATTTCAAGTGCTCAAAGGCCACAGGTAGCTAGAGGCACCCATACTGCACAGCACAGATACAGAACATTTCCGTTATCAAAGAAAGTTCTTTTGGGCAGCATTGGTCTAAAAGTTTCCCACCAAGTAAAGATGCAGCGGGGACCTCTCATTTTACAGAATCTTTAGGCCATTCTGTGTTACAAAGCAGCTAACCTGCACAGCTTTCTCTGTGGGGCCTTGCTGCAGGCACTCTCCATTTGCAGGCCTGAGCCTTGGGTTCCAGGGCCTTTTCCAAAGCTTCCAGAAAATCCTCAGATCCAATACCCTCAAGGGAGCTGCCCAGCTAATAAGGCCTCGCTCCACTCCACCCTACCTCTCTGCTGTGGCCCCAGTCCCGGGAAGGAACTGCCTGCTGCGGCCCCACCTCATATCCTGGCCGCTGATACCAGGAAGGGCCTTATCTGCCCCTGGACTTTGGGCTTGGCTTTTGGCCTCACTACACCTGTAGTCCTAATCCACCCAACTTCCCTCCTTCCCACATCTGTCTAGGTGGACACCCTGTGCGTTCAGACAACACTGCCCAGAAACCTCCCTATTTCTGAGCCTGGCTTTCCCACCTGTGGTCACAGTTATGTATCCTTACCCTCAAAAGGCTTTAGCCTGTCCATCTCTGGTCCTCCATGACTGCCCTGTCTGGCCCAGACTAGGCCTCAATTGCCCTATCGGTGATTTAACTAACTCTTCTCCCCCACCCTTGCCAGCTTCAGTTTCCCTGTATCTGGTCCTGATTGTGTGACCGACCTGGGCCCCACTAGGCCAGGCCTGGGTTTCCCTATTTGTGGTCCAGGATTGACCTCCCCACCCCACCATTCCCTGCCCCAACCAGCATCCGATTCCCCGTGCAAGCATAGGATCCACACTCTGCTCCCACCCTACAGCCCTGGGACACTCACACAGCTGGGACTCCGGGGTCCGCATGACCTTGCGGGACTCCTGCCAGATGGTCTTGCAGTCTTCCTGCAACTTGTAGAAACGCTCTCTCCGCCATGAGTTGGACTTCACCTTCAGGAGCTGGCTGCCCTTTAGCAGTGCCTGTAGGTCCTCGTCATCCTGTAGGCCTAGGGGGCAGAGCTGGTGAGATGCCACTTCCTCCGGTGTCCCTGCTGCCCCAGGTCCCATGCTAGCTACTCCCACCTCTGGACCCTCTCCGAGAAGGGTCCCACTTCTTACCAGCCTCACCCTCCGCTCTCCCTTCCCTTCTCCCACCTTCATCCATGCTCCAACCTGATCCTGGAGCCCTGCCTCCTCCAGGAAGCCATCTCTGATTGCCAGCCAAGGCCATGCAAACCTTAGGACACCCACCCACTCAAGGCTACACTTTATATACTGTGACCTGCCATCCACAGCTGAATGGACAAGGGGAAGCAGCTAATTCCAGAACATCTGGTTCTGGGGAACCAGATGCCTGGGAAATGGCCTGGCTCTGTAAAACAAAGTGTGCCCCTCCTGGTCATACCTAGGGGTCAGAGTGGTCTGAAGGAAGCTGGGACCAAAATATCAGGCCGAGCAGGAAAGAAAAGGTCCGGAGGTAACAGAAGTTGTAGTTCTTGGTGTCAACACTATGGTTGCAGTAGGACCCTCGTGCCCATCCCTGCCACGCTCACCCTGCTGCCCCCACCCTGACTTCCACCTGCTTGAGTAGGTCTCTGATCCTTGCCGCCAGAAGGGAGAGATGAGCCAAATGTGGCCTGGGTTTGGCCCCTGGGATGCCCCTGGCTCTCCCTGCCCACCCCGTCTCTGAGTGTCCTGGGTCTGGGATCCTCGGGGTATAATAGTCCTAAGGCCCAGTGCAGCCTTCTCAGCAGCTGAGGCAGGACCTGGCCCGGGACCCTAAGTGAGGACCAGACCCTAGCTGCATGGCCCCTCCTACCCAGCTGTCTTCAGGGACCCAGGCTGGCCTCCTCAGCATGGGCTCCCAAAGATACAATGCCCTTTGTCCTAACAGGCCCAAGCAAGAGGTACCAAAGGGGCACTAGGCCTGGCCCCCCAGGAGCCCTCATCCCCGAGCAGAGCCTGTATCAACTGTGATCAAGGAGAGACCATGTCCCACCTTAATGATTCATCAATATAATATAGAGATAGATGCATCTAGATTCAGATCTATCAGCTGAGCCAGATGCAGTCCAGCAGCCAGCTCTGCTCAGAGCCAGTTGACCATCTCACCTCACTCTGTCCCCAAAACTATAACTATGTGGCCCTTCAGCAATCTTTATCCTCTTGCTCCAGCAGAGCGGTGGCATCAGGGACCGTGTCAGTCCAGTCTGAACGGCCTGTGACCAGGCCTATAAGCTTTTCTTTTCCAAGCCCAGATCCACAGCCCCTGATAGGCTCTCCAGCTTTATCCATGCCCCCCGCCCCACCAGCCTGCCCCACACACCCATAAGACCTAGGGAAACTTCTGAACCGCTTCCCCAGGCCTCAGCCACCCATACGCTCTCTATCCCTCCCCAATCTCCTGTCTTCACTAGGGACAGAGCCCAGTGCTAACAACCACCCATGACTTTAGGCAGCTCCCCTCCCCCGTGGCTCCATTCCCCCATCAGCACTGGGTGAGAACAGCGTCGGAAGAGGTGTCTGTGAGCCACTTCAGAGGTGATGGTCTGATGTGCCTTCTTCCTTTGTCCCAAGTCTCCCCGCACTTCTGGGAGACCCCTCTGTCTTAGTATGAGCAGCATCCCTTCAGCCCCAGGGGAGGTTCAGTGGAGAAGGGGGCTCCTGCAAGATGTCCTAAACTGTTGGCTGTGTGTGTGGCGCTTGGAACCAGAGGACGGGAGTTCCCAGATGCCAGAAGAGAGGTCCTCAGCCTCTGCTGGGGTATTCCATTGTCCTTTCTGAGCTGAGGTGTAATCGGCAGGGGCATCTCCTTACCCTATGCCTGCCCCCTGCCCCCCAAGCTGAGCACTCATTAGGACAAGCCATTGCCAACAACAGAGATGGTAACGGGGGAGGGGTTGGAAAGTAGAAGGTGAGCCCCACCCTCCGGTTCTGGAAAACACCACGGGGAGATGACATGTTCATCCTGTCCTGGAGCCAGGCTGTGGCCTTGTCTGCGGTCAGGCAGAGATAAGACCCCTGGCTGCTGACATGGCTTCCGGAACACGGACCTCAGCCCCGAGGTGGTCCTTGATAATAGCCACCACCTTCTGGGCCATTAGGGAACCTGGGCAGGCACCCCCAGCTCTGAGTCTCATCTGCAGCCGGCCCTTTTATTTCTGAGGCCCCTGGGCTGCCCGCCCTGCCACCCGTGCTCCCTCAGCACCCAGAATGTTGATGGGCACTCCTCGCTCAGCCCCACTCACTCAGCTTCAGTACCTTCTCCTCCTGTGGGAGGGGGGTGCTAAGGGGCCTCTACCTCAGGGGCCCCTGGGCTGACCTGGCAGCCTCACCAACCCGCTCAGGCTGGCCGCACAGAGTGAGGTGGCCATGTGGAGGAGGGCACAGGGTGTGCAGGTGCTAACAGGAGGCTGAGGGGGGGCCCCACAGCCATACAAAGCTACACAGTTACACACGGCCGCACTCAACACACCGTGCCAGAACATCATCCTCACAATGGTAATCAGAGCAGCTACCATAACATTCATGGCCAATATTTGAATAAGATACTGCTCTTAGCACATGTACTTAATCCCCCCAACAACCCTATGAGGAAGGCACTATCATTATTCCCATTTTACAGATGAGGAAATTGAGGTTCAAGGAAGTTACATGGCAGAGTCAGGACTCCGAAGCCTGCCCAAGGGTGAGTGCTAGGAAACATTACCTTATGCAAGTCACCGCTCAGGTGCACTGAGCAATGTCAGAAAATCCACAGAACACATACTGTAACACGGAATGACAGAATCGGTCCCCCGGCTCGCCCACTGTCGGTCTGCCTCCCACAGTCACCAAGACACAGCATCACCCTGGACCACACGCGGCCACACTGGTGCCACAATGTCACACACTTGGTTATACCGCATTACACATCCTCATTGCCGCGCAGTGGCCCCACGTACCACGTGAGGGACAGAGCCACCACCAGATTACACACTGGGTCCCCCACTGTCACACTTGTCACGCACACTTGCACACCATCACACTGGATCACGTAGGCTCGGAAAACCATCTCGTTACACAGTCGTACCAGTTACACACTGAGCCACATAACTAGTAGTGCCTCAGAAATTTGTAAACAGGAGGGGTTGGGGTGGTTAGGGGTGGTAAGGGGTGGGGGGCTTTGGAGGGGCTCAGGTAGATCAGGAGAAGTGACCTATCCCACCCACCCACCCACCCCTGGCCCCGAAAATACTCCACATGCCACCCCTGCAAACACAGCCCCACAGTGGGTCTCGCACTCACAGGAATAGTAAACAGGTCCACTCAAAGGATGGAAGGCACACAGTCTACATCCTGCCCCAGCTGCCTTCCCAGCGGAGCTCGGTGCCCCCTGCGTTCCTTACCCAGCCTCTGCCCATTGAGCGCCGCCACCCTGAGGCTCTGCTCCTGCAGGTAGAGCTCCCTGGAGCGGCTTCGGCTCGGGATTCCCAGGCATTGCATGACGCTCCTCAGTGCCTCCGCGCCACCCAGCCTGGCCCGGGACAGCGCAGCCTCTAGAAGGCCCTGGCAATGGGGGCGGAGTCCGGGCGTGGAGGGACGGAGTCAGAACCCAGAAGGAGAGGCCAGCCTGGAGGGGCGGAGCCTCGGCCCTAGAGGCGGGGCGTGAGAGAAATCAGGGCTGAAAGGGGCGGAGACAGACCCTAGGAGACGTGGCCAGTCCCGGAGGGGCAGGACCTTTGCCCTTGGGGGCTGCGGCAAGGGCAGACTCCAGGCGGGGAGAGGAGGAGCCAGAACCCAAGAGGCGGAGTGGGACAAATCTATAACCCAGGAAGCAAATCAGTGGCGAAAGCCAGAGCCCAGAAAGGCGGTAGGGGGCGGAGGCACAGCCCCAGAGGTTGGGGTGGGAGGCGGGGGAAAGGAGCAGGGTCTGGGAGGCGACGGGGAGGCAGAGCGTCACTTAGGAAGCCGGCCGGGGGCGGAGCTAGGGCCCAGAGAGCGACCCGAGGGAGGGCCCCGCACTGAAAACGCGGGGTTCGGGCAGGGAGGGGCGGAACCTCGGCTTTGGAGGCGGTGTCCCACCAGGGGGCGGTGTCCACCGGGGGCGGAGCCCGAGTCGCGAATTCGAAACACCTACTGGGGGCCGGGCGGAGGACGAAGTTTGAGCGAGATTGAGAACAGGGGAGATCGGGTAGCCGCGGCCTGGGTGGCCAAGTCTGAGAGGACGGGATGGGGCGGGGTCAGACGGAGCCGGGAATGGAGCCTGGGGCAGACCACCAAGTCCGCCAAATACTTTACTTCAATTACTCAACGAAGTTATTGTAATTCAGCTGGCTGTTGCCTCACAGGCAGACCTGTTTCCTTCTCACAGTTTCTCCACCCGAGTAGGGTAATCTCTAAGGTTCCAAATGCGAATGGAATTCTTGAAAAAAAAAAAAAAAAGGCTGATCTTAAAAATGAATCCATTAACGCAGGCTTGCTTTGATGAATAGATGAGAACTACTGCAACTTTATACAAAACTGTGCTGCCAGTGTGCTCGGGAACAGTGGGACCTTTCATGTAAGTTACAACTTCTCTTTCATGCCCCCAGCCCCTACTGTGTGCCAAGGTCAGGACACCACCCAGAGGCCTGACTCACCCCTCTCTTTTACTCTCTGCCTCTGACTAGTTCCTCCATTCGCTTCACTGCCGCTCCAGTCCCCAGCACTGGCAGTGAGTCACCGTCAAAGTCAAAACCATTAGCACGGCCAAGCAAAGCAACACTAACAATAAACTGAAGCGCAGAGTGACTTGCCTACGGTCGCGCCACAGAGAATACATCAAAAGAACGTGTGTTGGTGTAGATGAGCTGAAATACGGGCCCAAACAAGTTGTTCTTCATTTGGAGAGGGAGGAGGCAGAGGGTAAGGTGAACCTGTTTTAGAGAAACCACACAAAGGTTCTCATCCAGAGGACCAAGAGCCCCGCCCCGCCCCGCCCCACCCCACGCCAAGGACCTACGGATAGAATCACATCTCAATATCATTTGCTTCCTTTGAATTCTCATGTATTTTATTTTATGCATTTAAAAACATGACCCTGGGACGCCTGGGTGGCTCAGTCACTTAAGTGTCTGCCTTCGGCTCAGGTCTTGATCTCAGGGTCCTGGGATGGAGCCCTACATCATCTGGCTCCCTGCTCAGCAGGAAGCCTGTTTCTCCCGCTCCCTCTGCCCCTCCCCCTGCTTGTGTGTGGGCGCGCGCGCGCTCTCTCTCTCAAAATAAAAATAAATAAAATCTAAAAATAATAAAAATAAAAATAAAAACATGACCCTGAGGAGGGGTCCACAGGCTTCATCTGACTGCCAAAGTGGCCTATGGCGCGAAATGTTAAGATCAGTGTGGATCAGTGTGTGTCTGTGGGTTATGGGTCTGGAACCCCGGGGACAGTTTTGAAACATAACTGAGGTGAGTAGGAGGCTGGCCACCCCAACTTGCTATGATGGCTCTGGAACCATTATCTTTTGGGGGTACTGGCTCTCTTGCCAACCTTGAGCTCCTATGCCCATCCATGCTTTGTCTTCACGATGTCCCCTGTAAATAGGGTGTTACTGTGCCATGGGTGGGGGGGAAAAGGGGCCCAAAGAGGCAAAGGGACGTGCTCAGGGTCACAACATTTATAAATACAGGCAAAATGAGGACTGCAGTCCAGGTCTCCTGGGGCCAAGATGAGGCCCCTCCTATGGCCTGCCTTCCACTTTTACAAATGCCAGTTTTGACAGTGGGGCAGGGTGGATTTGAGGTAGGTAAAGTTAGTGAAGGTGGACGTGTTCAGCGAGGGGAGGGCCTGAGAAGTAGTGTCCTTCTGGGTACATCTGGAGACCTGCTGGCGAGGCCAGTGCAGGCCTGGCTAGAATGGAGACAGCAGAGGCAGTGGAGGAGGGGGAGGAGGCCAGGGGAATGGAACATCAGTCTGAGGGCTCCAGAGACACCAGAAGGAGGCCCTTGGTTCTTGAGCCCTGTTCTGGGCACATTTTTCCTAGCAACAGACTCCCTTATGGTGCCCCCCTCATCTCCCAAGAATGCACAGGGCATGGTCACTTGGGTGTGGGCCTCCTGCAGGAACACAGCCCCTACCGAGTGCCAGGCACTGTTCCCATTGCCTTCTATATATGACCTCATTCAGTCCTCACAGCAAGCCTATGAAGTCGGTAGTGTTCTTGTCCCCTATTTCACTGAGGAAACTGAGGCACCAAGAAATCAAGGGATTTGTCTGGGATGAAAAAGTCAAGGCCTGAACTCAGTCTGCCTCCAGAACCCATGCCTGTAGCCTACACTGCATCTGCACACATCTGGGGTGAGGACGTAGGGGACATCTCATATCTAGGGAGGCTCCGTGGCCCCCCAGGTGTGGGGAGGGGGGGGACTTTCTGCAGCTGACTGCCAACTGCCCAAGCCACATGTTCGGTGCTGTGGGGCCCCAAATCTGAAAGGGGTACAGACTCTCCAATGGAAGCACAGGGCACAGTGACCACCCCTTCCTGCCATCAACTGCCCTTGCCAGGTTCTTGCTTTCTGATCTGGTTTGCAGGAGGGACCAAGGCAATTAAGGGAGGGTAATTCTGGGTGATGAGCTTGAAGTGGCAGGGCCTTCCGGGAAAGAGCTTGGGGTTGCAGTGTTCCCGCCAGTCCCGTAGGAAGGGCTGGACAGAGTGAGGCATTTGGAAGGCAGGTCTCAAACAGAATGGGCCAAACCCATGCCACAGTGCCTCCCCGTAGCTTCCTTTCCAGGGAAGACACCGGGGGAGAAAGACTGGCTGAAGGCACAGATGCCTGAGGATGGAGCCCATTCCAACATGAGCTGTGCCAGAGACAACCGGAGGGCTTTTAGGAGATTTGAGTGTGAGACAGGCCCAGAAGAGGTATCACTCTGCAAGGTAGACAGCACTAACTAAGGGATGATGAGAGAGAAAGCAGAGGTCTCCACTGTGGTCCTCTAAGCCATCCAGACTCCCTTCCTGCCAGTCTTGCAGGAGCACTAAGGACACCTTTGGTCTGAGAAGATGAAGCACTGGAAGGGGCAGGGGTCCCATGATCCAGCTGGATGAGGTTGCCTTGAGGAGCCCAGGCCAGTGGTGGGAGGGTCACAGCTCTGGGCCCTGAGCAAGGTCTCTTCGGGCCATGGAGACCAGGTCTAGGCCAACCAGGAAACACAAGACAGACTAGCGGCTGGCTGAAAGGAACATCTCCTATGCCCCTGAATTCCAGGGGGTCTCTAGTGGGCAGCTGGAGGGCTCTGCCTTTCTCTTTCCCATCTATCATCTTCATGTATGGTTTAGATGGACAGGTGGTGGGCACTGAAGTCTCCCACCCCAGGGATACTAGAAAACAGGGCGATACGGTTAAGCAGTGATTGGCGTAAGGGGCAGGTTTTGCTGAACTGGCAGATGATCTCAGAAGCCAGGAGGGCAAGACACCCTTAAGAGTGAGTGAGTCCCCAGGCTGGAGCCGAGAGATGCCAGACCAGGCTGGGGGGCCCCACCTGCCAGAAGCCACTGCTGCTCTTTGTCCTGGAGGGACAGCAATACGGCAAGGACTGTTCCCCGGTGGGTCAGAGGGACATAACTAGCTGGACAAAGGGTGGAGCTGCAGGCAGTTCGAGGTGAGACTCGGCCTGGTCCCGCCAGGAGGGTGCGCGGATGGGAGGATCCGGCCGCTCCTACCAGCGTGGGCATCGCTGACAGGGATTTCTGCGCTGAGCAGTTACCGCCGCCCAGCCCGACCTCTGCCAACCTTGCACACCTCCTCGTCTCCTCCCCCGCCCCGCACCCCCCCGCCACAGCCACGCGGCCTGACGCGGTCCAGGCAGCCTGGGCTTTGGGGAGCCTCTCCAGCGGGGCCCGGACGGTGTGGGGAGAACCTGGTTATTCGTGGATGCTGGTTCCGTCCCTCCTCGGCCATTCCGTGCGCGCTGGACCACGGAGCCCAGCCTTCTGAGACCAGAAAAAGGCAGAATCCTTGAGGCGGGGTCTGGGGGTCGGGGTTCGCCTTCAGGGAAGTCTTCAGACCCGCACCCTCCCCCCACCTCCGGCCAGATCTGGGGGACAAGCCCAAGGTCTTGCCTGGCAGTCCCACCCCGAGAGTCCCCCGCGCCGAGATTTCCCCAATGCAACAAAAGAGTCGAGAGGCGGGCCCGGGGCGGGGCGGAGGGCGGCCGAAGGAACCTGGGGGTCCCCGGCCCAGGGCCCGGGAACGGCTTCGCGCGGGGTCGGCCGATGCAGGGTCTGCCCGCACGCCGGCCAGGAACTCACCATGCAGGGTCAGGAAGTCCCGGCCCGAGTCCATGCCCGACGGGCGGCGCAGCGGGAGGGGGCGCCGCGGGACACACGCGCGCGGCGACTGCGCCGGCGGCCTCGGGTCCGAGCCGAGTGCGGTGAAGGGACCCGAAAGGACTCCGGTGGGCGGAGACCGGAGGTGGGCCCGGGACACCGCCCCGCCCCCCCGGCCCCGCCAACCCGGGCCTATCCCCGCCCCCTCTGGGGGATGGGGGGGGGGGGGGGGGGGCGCCCGCAGCTGGGCCAACCCTGGCCGGGGCTAGTAGGCGCGCCCAGGCCAGAAATAGTCGGATTCCTCCCGCTTCCTCCGCCGCCGCCACCCACAGGCGTGGGCCCTGTCATTACAGCGGGCGGCCCGGCCCCACGCCCTACCTGTGGGCGCTTCTCCGGGTTTGGGGTGCCGCTCGAAAAAATCTGGCGTCATTCTGGGAAAAGGACCGCGTAACTTCCGACGCCCAACTGGGCTGTTGCGGAAGGGAGCCTGGGCGTCCGGGCGTCCAGCAGCGGCTCCCCGGATCTCTGCTTTCCCTTCTGCAAAATGGGTGCGCGGGCATGGGTTAGGAGGTCCTCGGAGAGGTATGCCTAAATCTTGTCCGGAGGAGGGTCCTCTCCTCTCTCGATGGGAAGTTTCTAACCCCAGGAGCGCCTTTGGTGAGGGCTGGGGCGCAAGCAGGGAAAGCTTACAGCAGTTGGGTACGGGGAACTCACCTTTGAGCCTCTCGCACACCAAACCCCTGGTGATCTGTATGGCAGAGTGGTGGGACAGGACATAGGGGTGGGTTACATCTCCAGGGTCCCTTCTTTGGGTAGCCTCCCAAGGGGCTGTCTGAACAAGGGGCCTTTAG
Source organism: Neomonachus schauinslandi (assembly GCF_002201575.2). NCBI lineage: Eukaryota > Metazoa > Chordata > Mammalia > Carnivora > Phocidae > Neomonachus > Neomonachus schauinslandi. The sequence goes on along the minus strand of NC_058403.1, from coordinate 148,675,674 downwards.
GCCCCTACAGGGAACCCCCCCTTGCTCCCCTCAACTCTTGCCACCCAGATACCCTCTTTATAGGGTACCCATATACCCCCAGGGAAAGTCCAGGAATCCTGCTGCCCACCACCCTTTGGGAGAGTCCCTTGGGAGAGCCCCCAGAAGGCCTCCCAGATTGAAGGGTGCTGGGCCCACCAGTGAATCACCCAGGCTTCCTGAGCACTGATAAAGCCATCGTGAGAGTCTGGCAGAAATCAGTTGGACCCCTCTTGGAGGAGAAGGCCTGGCTCACCTTAACTCTCTTTCCAGTACAACCAGGCCTAGGTGGCCTTGAATACCTCAGGGAGAGATATAAGCCACAGGGCAGGTCTTCCTGTCCTGAGGGTCGAGCCTGGGTCGGGACTTAGGGACTTCGGAGAGGCCCCCCCCTCCATTATGCCTTCCCTCCACATAGAGGGCCTAGCCCTTTATCTGGCACTCATTCTGGTGGGCCTGTCCTTCAGTAAGAGTGCCCCCTGGTCCTGACAGGCCTGTCAGAGCCCTCCTTGGTTTCTCTTCCAGTCAGGGATGAGCATGTCCACACTGGCAGGCCTGACTTTGGAGTCCGGTGGGGGGAGAGGATGAGGGGGACTGTATCCCCCCCTCCATCCTAGGCTAGGACATATGTCAAAAGGTCTGCCCTCTGGGGGCCTCTGACCTTCCTGGGGGCCTCCAAGCCCCTCTACTCAGCATGTCAGTCCTCAAGCCCTGTTCCTCTTCCGAGGCAGAGACGCGATGAAATTCTGACATCAGCAGTTGCCTTGGCTTCATCTCAAGCGTCATTCCTGTTGATCCACGTCACCTCCCAGCTCCGAGCCCCATGCTCCAAACTAGGGCATTATTTGGGACCATGGCCTCTCCCTCTGCCCCAGATGCCTCTGGGGTGGGGCCTGCAGCCGGGCCCTTCCTTTACATAATCCCATCCCTCCCCTCACAGGTCCTCTTCTGGCATGGGGCCCAAGCTGAAGCCTCCTCCCTGGCCTGAGATGGTTAGGTGCGGCTGACTCAGAGTTGGCACATACAACCAGGTTCTGCCGGAAAAGAGGACTGGGCAGCGCCCTGCTCAGAGAAGCCAGGCTGCTGCCCTGCCCTGAGGCTCAGTCTGCACTCCTGCACTCCGTACCGTCCTCACCACCTCTGTCTGCCCCGCCCTCTCTCACAGGCTGCCTGCGAGGTCTGCTGGGTGCCAACCTCTGTGGGGAGTGAGTGACTATGCGTCTTTGGGTGGAGGGGCTGGAGGGCCCAGCAAGAGGCTTTCTACCCAACCACAGAGTTGCTGGCTTCTGCTCCCTCCTCCCTAAATAAGCAGGGCCCTCTGTGGGCCCAGCCCTGGCCAGGCGCCTTAATTACCCTTCCTAAAACCCAGCTCTCAGTTACCTCTGCAAGATGCCCTGAGATCCTGGTGACTCACAGGATTTTTGGCAGGCTCAGTTAGTGCGCAGAGGGGGCCATGTGTGCCCAAAGCCGTGTTGTCCTATGGTGGAGTCTCAGGCATCTTGCCCCCGCAGCTGACCATCGTCTTCAATGTGTGTGTGAGGCAGGGTGCAGGGGAAGGGGACTTCTGGGATGACTGGGGACAGGTAAGACCTAGTGAGACCTAGTGTTAGGGTCGTGCCTACCTCCAGGCACTTACCTTGGCCCCTCCAGCACCACCCCCTCTAGAGGCCAGGGGAGGGGGAGGATCAAAGCCATGAATGTCAACTTTCAGGACGGTCAGGCTCCCGGTGGCATGCTTTGGGGCTGGCCCCGCCCAAGCCTTCCCCCAGAAATGCAAACCCAGGCAAACTTGAGTAGGTGAGGTGGAGCAGGTTTATTCTGTCCCCCCTGGTCTTTGGAGGCCCTGTCCCAGGGCACAGGGGCGAGGGGCTGTTTAAATCCGCTGTGCCCTTTCCTGCTGTGAGACTTTGAGCAAATACCTTCATTTCTGTGATCTCCACAGTTAGGAGCTGCGGTGCCCTTCAGAATCCGCCGAAATACCAGATGTTGGCTACCTGGTACAAATCAGCACCTGCTGGATGGACATACTCTGACATCCCATGTCCCCACAGCTGTCCCCTCCCTGGCCTCCTTCACTAAGCCTGGTGTTCACAGAGCCCAACCTCAGGTTCTTGGTCTAAGGGCATGCCCCTGATGCTTGCCAGGGCTGGAAAACCCCATCTGAATCCCCTCCAGAGGGTCCTGGACCCAAATCCAGACGCATGAGGAGGAAAAGTGAAGGCAGCCTCTCCCAAGGAAGCAGCTGTGGCAAGTGCACATGCTCAGATCATGCCAGGACGACTACTAACCCTGCAGGGATCCAGGATGCTGTGATGGACCACAGGGTGTCTGGGCCCGCGGGTTATCCCAGGATGATATGGGACGATTTGGGATTACTTTTCCATAATTACATTTGTGGGATTTTATTGTGTATTCGTTTGTGTACGTAACTGTGATGTTTATTTGAACGTGGACTAAGTCCCAGTGCTCACCTCCACCCTATCCCCCCCACAGGCAGAGTCTAGTGCTTGGTGTGGGGGAAGAGTCAGGAGACTGGTCCTCAGACCCTCCTCTGAGGGAGGAGGCACACTTAAGTCTGTGAAGCGAAGAAGACACTGCTTTGCTATTTCATTTGTTCAACAAATATTCATTGGGCACCTACTATGTGCTAGGCACTGTTCTAGAGGCTTGAGAATCACCAGTGAACAAAATATACCCCCAACCCCCGCCCTTGTGGAGCTTAACTTCTAATGGAAAGAAAAGAGACACCATAATAAACATAAGAAGTGAATTGTGTAGTATATTAGAAGGTATGTAGGGTAAGGGAATTCAGGAATGGGAGAGGGTTAAATTTTAAATAGCTTGGATCTTACAGGGAAAGTGACATTTGAGCAAAGACTTGTAGGAGGTAAGAGAGTGGGCCATTCGGAGATATCCGGTGAAGAAGATTCCAGGCAGAGGGGACAGGCAGTGCCAAGGCCCTGTGGCAGGAATCTGGCTGGTGTGTTGGAGGACTGACAAGGAATCCAGTGTGGCTGGAGCAGAGGGAGAGGGATAATGAGAGGCAACAAGGGTAATGGGGACCACATTCTGCTGGGCCTTCTAAGGGCCTCCGCTTACACACTGGGAGAAATGGGGAGCCCTTGGAAGGTTTCAAGCCAAAGAGGGACATGATCTAACTCATATTTTAAAAGAATCACTCTGGGGTGCCTGGGGGGCACAGTCAGTTAAGTGTCTGACTCTTTCGATTTCAGCTCAGGTCATGATCTCAGGGTCGTGAGATCGAGCCCTGTATCAGGTTCTGCACTGGACGTGGAGTCTGCTTAAGATTCTCTCTCTCCCTCTCCCCCCCCCAAAAGAATCACTCTGGCTTCAGGAAGAAGGAGTATCATGGAGGGGCAAGGGCTGAAGCAGGGAGCTCGGTAAGATTCTTGCAGTAGTAATTCAGGTGAGGCAGATGGTGGCTCAGACCTTGGGGGTAAGAGTGGAGGTCATGAGAAGTGGTAGGATTCTGGATATATTCTGATGGGAGAGCCAGCAGGAGTTACTGGTGGGGGCCATGAGAGAAACAGAGGAGTTGAGGCTCCAAGTTTTTGGCTGGGCTAACGAATTACCAGTAACTGAAATAGGGGAAGGCCGAGGAGGAGCAGCTTCTCTATTCTGGACATAGAAGTTTGAGGTGCCATCAGATAGCTGAGGCGAGATGTCAAGTATATGATGGATGTACAAATCTGGAGTTTTGGAAGGAGATGAGAGCTGGGAATAAAATTTGGGATACAGTTGAAAATACATTAAAAACGTCCATCATGGGGTGCCTGGGTGGCTCAGTCAGTTAAGCGGCTGCCTTTGGCTTAGTTCATGATCCTGGAGCCCTGGGATCAAGTCCCACATCAGGCTCCCTGCTCAGCGGGGAGTCTGCTTCTCCCTCTCCCTCTGCTCCCCCCTGCCCCGGCTCTTGCTTGTGCTCTCTCTCTCTCTCATTTGCTCTCTCTCTCTCATTCACTCTCTAGTGAACAAAACAAAACAAAATATGTCCATCATGCTCACAGAATGCAGGTGGGAGTCTACTCTGGGACAATCTTTCTGGAGGGCAACTTGGCAATATCTCAATATTACTAAGTACATACCCTTTGGCTAAGCAATTCTAATTCCACGATATTTTCTTATTATCTAATTCTGTGATCTTATCTGTATGTTACATACAAAAACATTGTACAAGGTGAAGTTCATTAGTGGGCACCCAGTTAAATAACTTCATTTCCATACAGTGGGTTGCCTTGCATCTGTTTTAAAAACAAACACACAAACAAACAAAAGTTCTAGTCAGCAGAATAGGTCATAAAATGAGGAAGGCAGCTCAAGGGATTCCTTTTGTGCTAAGAGGTCTGCCTGGAGGAGGAAGCTGGAGAACGGTTCCAAAGGTGGCTCGAGCCCTTTCTTTCTGGTGCAGAGTTTGAACCATTCCTTTGGTCAGTTAGTCAGCAGGCAAATAGAAATCGATTGCTGGAGGCAGAACCAGGGATGGATCCAGCTGATCAGGCAGAGAGGGACCGGTGGAAGAGGGAGATGGGGGGAGCCAGAGGAGAGGGAGAAGCAAGGCAAGAGAGGAAGAGGCAGCAGCAGGTACTACTGAAAAGCCCAGGATGACCAGGACAGAGGAGTGGCCACTACCACTGGAAGCACTGGACCACTGCTGGAGACCTCAGCCTGGACAGAGCAGAGGGGCTGAAGCCAGAGGGTGGGAGGGGTCACAGAAAAAGGGGAACCATCTCCGGGGCTGCACGGACTCCCTGTGACCTCCTCGAGGCTGTCTGGAGGCAGCTCGGAGAGGCCAAAAGTGACGGCAAGAATCCACTGCCCTGTCTTTCCCCGAGACAGGGAAGCCTCCACAAGAGCTGCTCCTAACCAACAAGACCACCCAGTTTGGGCTGGCCCACCGCTAATACTAGAGCAGTGGAGGACCCCAGACTGTTCCGCTTCTCTTTCCACCCACAGCTCCTTCCTGCACTACCGGGGGTCTTGCATGTGTGCGGATAACAGGACAGACCAGCGCACTTGCCCGAGTTCTGCCCACCTCCACCTCCCACCACAGCTGTCCCCTAGTGCATACACCAATCAGCGACGGGGGGAAGGCTTTAAAACAGAAGACTGCACAGGACCTATTAATGGGCTCAGGATGTTTGGGCAAATAGTTCTGGGGTCCCAGGTACCTGAAGGGTGGGCACGGGGCAGGTCGCTTTGGTCTTCTCACTCTGTGGAGAGGGTGCAGCTGGGGGAGAGCCAGAGCAGGGTCCACTCTAAGAACTGGAAAGGTACTGGAAAGGACAGAAGAGGGAGCCAGGCCTACCCAAGAGAGGCGCAAGTGGCCCAGGTCAGTGGGCCAACCTCCTGGTGCCCCTCTCAGGAAGTGGGTTTCAGCTGTAAGGCAAGCAGACGCACCCCAGGAGGAAAAAGCAGCTAGTTGCATCAGCGGTGAGCAGAAGCCAGAGTATGCCGATGATGCCAGTCCACGTGATGTCAAGCGGCTGGCCGGGACAAGCCCGGTCCTTTCTCCCATTTCAGTGGAGATAGATAATCCCTGCCCTGGTTACCTACACAGAATATCTGAGAGTCATTCTGAGCTCCTTTCTCCCTTCCATTATCCATCAGTAGGTCTTGTGACTTCTCCCTTTTACAGGTCTCCAATCAATTCCTCCCCCCTAACCCAAGCTCCTAATCCATCTCTTTCCTAGCCTCTGCATGGATGCAGTTTCCTAATCCATCCATAGTTTTCTCATCTGTCACCCTGATACCTCTTGCCTCCCTCCAGTCTGTTCTTTCATTGCAACCAAAGTGATCTTAGTAAAACACAGAGCTGACCATGACATGCCCAGCTGAAGACCTTTGATGGCCCTTCTAACTGCACTCAGAAGAGTTTAAATTCCCTAATGTTGCCTTACAAACCTGCTTATGATCTGGCCCTCACCTCCCAGCTTCATTCCTCCTGCTCAGACTCTTAAGTTCCACTCCTGAACTTCCTTCATTTCTTCCCATATGCACTCTCTTCATCCCGCTTTTATACAATGGGTTGCCTCTGCCCAGAATGCCCTTTTTCCTCCTCTCCTGCCTTATTCCTACTCATTCTTTTTTTTTTTTCTTCACTGTTTAAAAAACTGGAGTGTAATTTGTATGCAGCAAAATTCATCCTTTATGGTACTGCGAGGTTTGACAAATTCATACAGTTGTGTAATCAACACTACAATAAAGAACAGTTCCCGCACCCCCAGAAATCTCCTCAGGCTCCTTTGGAGCCAACACTAGCTTCCATGACCAGCTCCTGGCAACCACTGATCTGTTTTCTGTTTTGTTTTTGTTTAAGTTGGCTCCACGCCCAGCATGGAGCCCAACATGGGGCTTGAACTCATGACCCTGAGATCAAGACCTGAGCTGAGACCGAGTCCGATGCTTAATGGACTGAGCTGCCCAGGCCCCCCAATCTGTTTACTGTCTTGCATTTTCCAGAATGTCTCCAAAATGGAATCATTATGTATATAGTCTTTTGAGAATGGTTTCTTCTACCAGCATAATGCATTTGATATTCATCTCTGCTATTGTATGTATCAACATTCCTGTTTCTTCTTTATCGCTGAGAGCATTTGTGGTATAGATGTACCACAATTTAACCTTTAGCCCGTGGATAGGACATTTGGGTTTTTTCCAGGTTTTGGTGATGATGAATAAAGCCATCATAAACATTTGGGTACAGGGTTTTGTGTGCACATAACTTTTCATTTCCCTTGGGAAAATTCCTAGAAGCAGGTCTGCTGTATGGTGTAACATTCTAAGAAACTGCCAAACCGTTTTCTAGAGCTGCGGTACCAGTTTGTATTCCCATGGCAACATGACAATTGGAGTTTCTGTATATCATCACCAGCACTCATTTAGTACATTTATACATTTAGTTAACTTTTTGACATTCTAATAAGTGTGTAGTGGTATCGCCCTGTGGTTTTAATTTCCACTTCCCTGATAACTAATGATAGAGATTTAAAAAAAAAAATCTCTGCCTGGTCTTCACTTTGTCCAAAAAGCCACTTTTCACGCTCTTTCTGTAAAATGATTAAGTTCCTGTCCTTTGTGGTTCCCTGACAACCAACATTTATTGCCACCTTGGGCTTAACCCACTAAACTACCAAACTACCATTGTTTTCCAGTTCCCGCCCTGCTCACCACCCTGGTTTCCTGGTCTAGCTCTCTCTCTCTTTCTCTCTCTCTCTCTCTCTCTCTCTCACACACACACACACACACACACACACACACGACTGAGGGAAGAAGCGACATCTTACTTCCTTTGCTATCTTCAGCTCCCAGCACAAACCTGCAATAGAATCTTTATACAATAAATATTAAATGAGTGAATAATTGCTTAACAAATTAGAGAACAGACAGATGAAGAGAGGTAGTTAGGAGCCAGGTTTTGCAACCCGACTGGCCTGGCTGTGCCAATGAACCATTCTCCATTGGTGCCTCACACTAAGTTCACTTTAAGAAGGTCGATGCAGGGGCGCCTGGGTGGCTCAGTTGGTTAAGCGACTGCCTTCGGCTCAGGTCATGATCCTGGAGTCCCAGGATCGAGTCCCGCATCGGGCTCCCTGCTCAGCGGGGAGTCTGCTTCTCCCTCTGACCCTCCTCCCTCTCATGCTCTCTGTCTCTCATTCTCTCTCAAATAAATAAATAAAATCTTTAAAAAAAAAAAAAAAAAAGGTCGATGCAGGGCGCCTGGGTGGCTCAGACGGTTAAGCGTCTGCCTTGGGCTCAGGTCATGATCCCAGGATCCTGGGTCGAGTCCCGCATCGGGCTCCCTGCTCCTTGGGAGCCTGCTTCTCCCTCTGCTTCTCTCTCTCTCTCTGTCTCTCATGAATAAATAAATAAAATCTTTAAAAAAAAAAAGAAAAAGAAAAAAGAAGGTCGATGCATAAGCGGCCCCCGCAGAGGGAGGCAAAGCGGAAAGGACGCGGCCGGAAGCGGAAGGGCGGCAAGAGTTAGCGGCGTCTCAGTTGCCATGGAGACGGGAAAAGGCAGAGACGGGCTGTCTGCAGAGTCCGGGTCCTACGCATTCCGGGGCGCGACGTGGACGCCAACCTCGCATCTGGCCGGGATCCGCAGCCCCAGCGAGTCCGCCTGGCTGTCCTCTTTGACCTACTCCGAGGCCTTTCACTACGGCTTCGGGGGCCGGGCCCGCCGCGTGGAGCCCCTCGCGCTCCAGCCGCTCCCCGAGCCGCAGCTGCTGAGTCTGCGCCCCACCTCGCTGCGCAGCCAAGACATCTCGCACTTGCTCACCAGCCTCTTCCGCAACTTGTACACTAACGAGGTGATCGGCGAGGACCTGAGCGCGAGCTTGATCAAGGCCCGCGGCAGCGAGGATGCGCGCCACGAGGAGTTCGTGGACGAGCTGCAGCGGGTAAGGCGGCCCCGGAGCCCCGCGCGCTCCCTGCCCTTGCTCACCGGGGACGCGGTGGCGTCACGTCCGCGGACAGTGCGGGGGCGTCCCAGGACGCGCCCCTAGAAAGGCAGGCCCCCGCAGGACTCAGCCGCTCGACAAGTGCCAGCACCTGCCGGGTGCCGGGCACTGAGGATGCAGCTAGGAAAACGCAAAGTCCCTGCCCCAGTGTGTTCGACATCTAGTGGAAGGGCACTCTCTCCGCACGTTTACAGAAATAGGCACGTAAGGCATATGTCTGTAGCGCCTATCCATCTTCATTTCTCTACGTACATACACACACGAAATAATTGCATATGTAAATAAAAGGACTGGGGCAGATAGCCGAATAGTTGTTGTTCCCTGGAGATGGTAAGGCTAAAAGTCACCCCTTTTGGGGTGCCTGTCTTTGTATCACAAACCACAATCGTAACCTAGGCATTCATTGCCAGATTTGAGGAAGCATGCCTCGTCTCTGGGAGGCAACTGCTTCTTCGTCTGTACAAGGAGGAAGGCAGCTGACTTGGATCCTCTCTGCTGAGTCTGACGGCTGCCCACACTGCTGAGGAATCTCTTAAAGGGAGTCTCAGGTGAGGTGGGCATCTGGGTGGCACGCCTCTGTCTACCACAGGTGGTGTGCTAACTTGTGTTTGCTCTTTCAGAGTTTGGGTGGCAGCTGTGAAGACAGGAGGCAGAGTTTCAGGCTCGGCTCTCTTCCCAAATTTACTATGAAACCTTTAAGCCGTTTCCCTCTGTGGGTCTCAGTTTTCACATCTGTTAGGTTGGACCAGTTGGTCTCCATAGTTCTGTGATTGTTTTGTGCTTCACAGGAAGCCCGATGCTGGGGGTGGGGGTGAGTGAGCTCTGCGATCTCAGCCTATTTCTGTGCATTTGATGGTCTACCTGCCAGATTCGGAAGGTCTATAAGCAGCGACTGGATGAAGTTGAAATGTTGGAGAGACATATCATTCAGGCCCGAGCACGAGCCCTTGCAGAGGAAGAACGGATCATGCAACTGGCTGAAGTGCATGACCTTGATACCTTCCTCAAGATGCCTCCAGGTGTGTATAATGAACTGCCAACATGCCCTTCACCTGATTCCCCAGCCATTAATATATTACAGTGTTGGCTCCGCGGACCACTCTCTAGTAAGAATGTTTGGAGATCAAATTGCAGATGTGATGTTTCATTACCACAAAACACTCTAACATGCATGTCTCCAAAACAGGGACTCTCTCCCATGTAACCAGCATACAACCATACAAGCCTAGAAATCAGCATTTGTGCAACACTAACCTCCAATTCACAGATCCCATTCAGATTTCACCAGCTGTCCCACAGTGGCTCTTTCTCTTCTCTGGTCCAAGACTCTGTCTAGGAAGTCATGTTGCATGTGATTGTCAAGACCCATTTTAAGGGGTGCCTGGGTGGCTCAGTCAGTTAAGCATCTGCCTTCGACTCAGGTCATGATCCCAGGATCCTGGGATCAAGTCCCACATCGGGCTCCCTGCTCAGTGGGGAGTCTGCTTCTCCCTCTCCCTCTACCAGCCGCTCCCCCTGGTTGTGTGCTCTCCATCTCTATCAAATAAATAAAATCTTTAAAAAAAGACCCATTTTTAGAGTCTTCAGTTTGAAAGAATGTCTTGATCTTTTCTTGTCTTTCATGTTCTTTAAGAAAATTTCTTTTCTGGGGCACCAGGGTGGCTCAGTCAGTTAAGTGTCTGACTCTTGATTTGATCATCAGGTCATGATCTCAGTGTTGTGGGATTGAGCCAAGGGCTCGATGCTGGGCGAGGAGCCTGCTTGAAATTCTTTCTCTCTTCATGTCCCTCTCTCTCTTTCTCCCCCTCTGCCCCTCCTCTCTCTTTCAACCTCTCAAAAAAATTCTTTTTTATTTGAGTACAATTGACACGCAATGTTACATTAGTTTCATGTGTACAACTTAGTGATTTGACAAGTTTATGCATTATGCCATGCTCACCACACGTGTAGGTACCATCTGCCCATACCTCACAATCACAATGTCATTGACTGCATTCCCTATGCTGTGCCTTTTATTTCGGTGACTTTTCATTACATAATTGTCTTTCATGTTCTTGACAGTTGTGTTTCTCTCCCCCAATTTTTTTATTGTGCCTAAGGATGCATAAAATTTACCATCTTACCTATTTTTAAGTGGACAGTTCAGTGGTATCAAGTACATGCATAATGTTGTATGAACATCACCACCCTCCATCCCCAGAACTCTTTTCATTTTGCAAAACTAAAACTCTGTACCCATTAAGCAATAACTTCCCATACCCTTACCCCAGCCCCTGGCAACCACCATTCTACTTTCTGTCTTTACAACTTATTTTTTTTTTTAAGATTTTATTTATTCGTTTGACAGAGAGAGAGAGCAAGCAAGAGCACAGGGAGAGGCAGAGGTAGAAGCAGACTCCCTGCTGAGCAGGGAGCCCGACATGGGGCTCAATCCCGGGACCCTGAGATCATGACCTTAGATGAAGGCAGACACTTAACTGACTAAGCCACCCAGGCGCCCCTGTCTTTACAATTTAGACTACTCAAAGTACCTCATACAAGTAGAATCATACAATATTTGTCTCTTTGACTGGCTTATTTCACTTAGCTTAATGTCCGTAAGGTTCACCCGTGTTGTAGCCTGTGTCAGAATTTCCTTTCTTTTTAAGACCGAATAGTATTCTGTCATATGTATGTACCACATTTTGCTTATCCATTCATGCATTGATGGTCAGTTGGGTTGCTTCCACATTTTGGCTATCATGAGTAATGCTCTGAACAGGGTGTACAGATGTCTCTTTGAGACCCTGCTTTCAATTCTTTTGGGTGTATACCCAAAAGGGGAATTGCTGGGTCATATGGTAGTTCTATTTTTAATTTTTTGAGGAACCACCATACTGTTTCCCACAACAGCTGTATCATTTTCACATTCCCACCAAGAGTGCACCAGGATTTCCATTTCTCCACATCCTTGCCAACACTTGTTATTTTCTGTTTTTTGGTTTGTTTTTTTTTTTTGATAGTAGCTCTTCTAATGAGTGTGAGGTGGTATCTTATTGTAGTTTTGATTTGCATTTCCTTCCTCATTAGTGATATTGAGCATCTTTTTATGGACTTATGGCCATTTGTGTATCTTCTTTGGAAAAATGTCCTTTCAAACCCATGTTTTAATCATTTTTAAATTGTTGCCTGTGCCTTGGTGTCATATCAAGGCCTATAAGAAATCATTGTCAAGTCCAATGCTGTGAAACTTTTGCCCTATATTTTCTTCTAAGGGTTTATTATTTTAGGTCGTACATTTAGGTCTTTGCTTAAATTTTTTTTTTAATTTTATTTATTTATCTGACAGATAGAGAGACAGCGAGAGAGGAAACACAAGCAGGAGGAGTGGGAGAGGGAGAAGCAGGCTTCCCGCTGAGCAGGGAGCCCGATGTGGGGCTCGATCCCATGACCCGGGGATCATGACCTGAGCCGAAGGCAGACGCTCAACGACTGAGCCACCCAGGCGCCCCGGTCTTTGCTTAAATTTTTTAATTGGAGTATAATTAACGTACAGGGTTATATTAGCTTCAGGTGTACAATGTAATGATTCAACAATTCTATACATTACTTAGTGCTCATCATGATAAGTGTACCCCTCCCCTTTTCTTTTGAAATTGAGTCTGTTTTATTGGCTCTAAATAAAATTTTGTGCTTAATGGAACTAGCTTCTACAAATTCTTAAGGAATCTTAATGTACAAGATGTTCCAAAATAGCCAAGACGCATATTTTGTGTTTAGTAAAAGCAAATGGCATTAAGCACCAGTGTGAAGAAAATTCTCCATTACAAAATTGGAAAGCCACCTATGTATCCCGCCAGAGGACTAGCACTTACCTTGCTGTTTGTATCATCAAAGATAATTACACTAAAGCTGGACTCAGCCTCTCCCCACAATTCTTTTTTTTTTTTTTAAGATTTTATTTATTTATTTGACAGAGAGAGACACAGCGAGAGAGGGAACACAAGCAGGGGGAATGGGAGAGGGAGAAGCAGGCTCCCCGCAGAGCAGGGAGCCCGATGCGGGACTCGATCCCAGGACCCTGGGATCATGACCTGAGCTGAAGGCAGTCGCTTAACCAGCTGAGCCACCCAGGCGCCCCTCCCCACAATTCTTTACACATCCTTGCTCCTTAACTTTGTGGCAGGTGAATTAGGCAGTGATCTCACCATGTTCTCTGAGCCATAACGAAAGGGAGAGGAGCTGGGGGGAAGCTCAGGAAGGAAGATTTGCCTCTGCACTGAAGCTTACTGCTCTGAGTTAAGTAAGCTTCATCCTTATCTTGCAGATGAAACTGAGACTCCACAAGTTTCGCTACCTTGTTCAAGGTCACCCAGCTAGTAAGTGGTGGGAGGTCTTTTAGTCAAAGTGGAATTTATAACTTGGAGTGGCTGATACACCATTCAAATAAAGAAAGATACAGGTTTGAGTTTTTTGGGTAGGGAAGGATATACTTAACATTAGAGCGTCTTCAGTAGTTCTAACCTTGGGGCAGTGCTGTCCTCCTAGGGGGCATGAAGAAATGTTTGGAAGCATCTTTGGTGTGCCAGTAAAGGGGGTGGGTTGTGTTCCTGGCTTTTAGTACTCCATGGGTCAGGGATGCTAAGACACGCTGCAGTGCTTAAGATGGTTCCACATAACAAAATATCTATCCCAAGATGCAAATGGTTTCCTGTTGAGTAACACCATAGGTGCCTCATTAAGTTCATGAGTTAGAAGTGATGAAATTACTTTAACTCCTTGGCATGAAGTCAGACTGAGAGATGCAGTGACTCACGATAAGTGTACTCTTAATCCCTTTCATTTCACTCACCACCCCACCCACCTTCCCTTTGGCAACCATCAGTTTTTTCTCTGTATTTAAGAGTCTGGTTTTTTATTTGTCTTTTTTTCTTTGCTCATTTGTTTTGTTTCTGAAATTCCACATATGAGTGAAATCAAATGCTTATTGTAGCATTATTTACAAGAGCCAAGATATGGAAGCGCCCAAGTGTCCATCAATAGATGAATGGATAAAGAAGATGTGGTACGTATATGCAATGGAATATTACTCAGCCATAAAAAAGCATGGATCTTGCCATTTGCAACAACGTGGATAGACCTAGGGGGTATAATGCTAAGTACAATAAGTCAGAAAGAGAAAGACAAAGATCTTTGACTAACTTTGATATGATGTTAGATAAGGGTCCAACTTCATTCTTTTGCATGAGGATATCTACTTTCCCCAGCATCTTTTGTTGAAAAGACTGTTCTTTCCTCATTGAATGGTCTTGGTATCCTTGTCAAAAATCATTTGACCATATATGTGAGGGTTTATTTCTGGGCTTTTTATTCTATTCCATTTCTTTATATGTCTATCGTTATGCCAGTACCATATTATTTTGATAACCATAGCTTTGCAGTAAGTTTTTTGGGGGGGAGTGGGTTAAGAATTTTTTTAAGAGTTTATTTATTAGAGAGAGAGAGACAGAGATAGTGAGAGAGAGCACGAGCAGGGAGGAGAGGGAGAAGCAGGCTCCCCGCTGAGCCGGGAGCCCAATGTGGGGCTTGATCCCAGGACCCTGGGATCATGACCTGAGCCGAAGGCAGACATGCATAACTGACTGAGCCACCCAGGTGCCCCTGCAGTAAGTTTTTAAATTAGGAAGTGTGAATCCTCTGGTTTTGTTTGTTCTTTTTCAAGATTGTTTTGGCTATTGGGGATTCCTTGAGATTCCATATGAATTTTAGAATGGGTTTTCCTATTTCTGCAAAGAACATCATTGGGATTTTGATAGGGATTGTACTGAATCTGTAGATCACTTTGGGTAGTATTGACATTTTAGTATTAAATCTTCTAATCCACAAGCATGGAATATGTTTCCATTTATTTATGTCATCTTTAATTTCTTTCAGCAATGTTTTGTACTTTTCATTGTAAAAGTCTTTCACCTTTTTAGCTAACTTTTAAGTATTGTATTCTTTTTGATGCTATTTTAAATGGAATTGTTTCCATAATTTCCTTTCCAGATCGTTCATTACTGATAGAAATGCAACTGATTTTTGCATGTTGACTTTGTGTCCTGTTATTTTGCTGAAATTCATTTATTCTAACAGGTTTTTTTTTTTTTTTGTGGGACTTTTAGGGTTTTCTACATATAAGATCATATCATCTGCAAACACATGAATTTACTTCTTCCTTTCCAATTTGGATTCCTTTTTCTTTTTGCCTAATTGCTCCAGTTAGAACTTCCAGCACTAAGCTGACTAGAAGTAATGAAAGCAGGCATCCTTGCCTTGTTCCTAATCTTAGAGGAAAAGCTTTCGGTCTTTTACCATTGAGTATGATGTTTGCTACTGGTTTTCTATCTGTGGATTTTATTATGTTAGGGTAGTTTCCTCCAAGTCCTAACTTTTTTAGTGTTTTTATCATGAAAGGGCATTGAATTTTGTTTACTGTTATTTCTGCATCAGTTGAGATGATCATATGATTTTTTTCCCTTCACTCCACTAATGTGGCGTATTACACTGATTAGTTTTCATATGTTGAACTACCCTTGCTTTCCGGGAGCAGATCTCACTTGGTCATGGTATATAATCCATTCAATAAGCTGCAGGATTCGATTTGCTAGTATTTTGCTGAGGACTTTTGCATTGAGGTTTGTAAGAGATATTGGTCTGTAGTTTTGTTGTTGTTGTTGTTGTTTTGTAGTGTCTTTGTCTGGCTTTGGTATCAGGGTAATCCTGACCTTATAGAATGTGTAACTCTTTTTTTTTTTAACTTAAGAAGAGTTGGTATTATTTCTTTAAATGTTTGGTAGAATTCACCAGTGAAACCACCAGGTCCAAAACATTTTTTGGGAGGGGGAGACTTTTGATTACTGATTGAATCTCCTTACTGGTTGTAGGTCAATTCAGATTTTCTATTTTTTGGGATTTTGTCTTTGTAGGTTTCATATTTCTAGGAATTTGTCCATTTTATCTGCGTTATCCAATTTGTTGGTGTAGAATTGTTTCTAGTACTCTTTTATAATCCTTTTTATTTCTGTGGAATCAGTGGTAACATCCCCACTTTCATGTCTGATTTTAGTCATTTGGGTCTTCTCTTTCTCTTAGTTGATCTAGCTAAAGTTTTGTCAATTTTGTTGATTTTTCTGAAGAACCAACTTTTAGGTTCATTGGTTTTCTCTGTTGTTTATCTGTTCTGTATTTATCTGTGCTCTAGTCTTTGTTATTTCCTTCATCTAGCTTTGGGTTTAGTTTTTCTAGTTTCTTAAGTTCTAAAGTTAGATTGCTGATTTGAGATCTTTCTTGTTTTTAAATGTGTTTATAGCTGTAAGTTTCCTCCTTGGCACCACTTTCACCGTGTACTGTAAGTTCTGGTGTGTTATGTTCTCGCTTTCATTATTTGTCTCTAAGTAGTTTCTAATTCCTATTTGTCTCTAAGTAGTTTCTAATTCTAATTCCTCTAATTGTAATTGTGATTTCTTCTTTGATCCGTTGGTTGTTTAAAAGTGTGTTGTTTAGGGGCGCCTGGGTGGCTCAGTTGGTTAAGCGACTGCCTTCGGCTCAGGTCATGATCCTGGAGTCCCAGGATCGAGTCCCACATCGGGCTCCCTGCTCAGCAGGGAGTCTGCTTCTCCCTCTGACCCTCCTCCCTCTCATGCTCTCTGTCTCTCATTGTCTCTCTCGCAAATAAATAAAATCTTTAAAAAAAAAAAAAAAAAAAAAAAGTGTGTTGTTTAATTTCCACAATTTGGTGAATTTTCCAGTTTCCTACCATTACTGATTTCTAACTTCATCCCATTGTTGTCAGAGAAGATACTTGTATGATATCTATCCTTTAAAATCTACTGGGGTTCAATTTGTGGCCTTACATATGATCTGGGAAATGTCCCATGTGCACTGGAGAAGAACATTAAGCTGCTCTTGTTAGGCAGTGTTCTGTCTGTTAGATCTACTTGGTCTATTGTGTTCTTCAAGTCCTCTGTTTCTTTACCTATTTCCTGTCTGTTTTTCTATCTGTTATTGTAAAAGGGGTACGGAAGGCTCCAACTAGTATTGTAGAACTGTCTATTTCTCTCCTCAATTCTGTCAATTTTTGCTTCATTATTTTGATGACCTGTCCTTAAGTGTTTAAATATTTATAATTGTTCTATCTTATTGTTATATTGAACCTTTTATTAGTATATAATGTCCTTCTTTGTGTCTTGGAAACTTTTGGTTTTAAAGCCTATTTTGTCTGATATTAGAGTAGCCACCCTTTTTGGTGTTTTTGCATGGAATACTATCAGTTACTTTTTGGTTACTATTTGCATGGAATCTTTTTTCATCCTTTCACTTACATTCTGTTTGTGTCTTGGATCTAAAGTGAGTCCATTATAGACAGCATATAGTTGGATCATGTCTTTTTAGCCATTCTACCAACCTGTCCTTTGATTGGGGAGTTTAATCTATTTACATTTACAGTAACTACTGATAAGGAGGGACTTCTGTCATTTTGTTATTTTTTCTATATGCCTTATAGATCTTTTATCTCTTATTTCCTGCATTACTATCTTCTTTTGTGTTGGGTCAGTTTTTGTGTGTGTGTCTGTGAAATGTTTAAATTCCTTTTTAATTTCTTTTGTGTATATAAACTGGTTTTTTTGTGATTACCATAGGGATTACATTTAACAACCTAAAGTTATAACACTCTAATTTGAATTTATACCAGTTTAACTTCAGTAACATACAAAAACTCTGCTTCTTTACAGCTCCATCCCCACCCTGTTAGGTTGTTGATGTCACAAAATTACATGTCACAGAATTATATCTTTATGCATTGTGTGCCCAGAAGCATAAACTAACAATTCTTTTTTTTAAGATTTCATTTATTTGAGAGACAGAGAGAGAGCATGAGCTGGAGAGGGGAGGAGCAGACTCCCCGCTGAGCAGGGAGCCCGATGCGAGGCCCGATCCCAGGACCCTGAGATCATGAAATTAAACATTCTTGGGTTACTCTTATTTTGATATTGTTTCAGTTGTACAAGAGTACAGGCAGAGGTGACATATCTAAGGAAACCTAAGATAGCATGAGCATTTTCAAGTTCATTTCTTAGGATGTAGAACATGGTGGATATTCTGGTAAAGACTTAAATTTGATAAGCTAGGAAACAGCTTTTTATGTGGCTCAGCCCTCTCATCTCTAAAGGGGAAGAATGTTAAAACTCGCTTTTGTGGTTATAGCAAAGATTATATAATGTTAAAAAATAGTGAAGCACTGTGTATGAATACAAAGTTCAAATAAATACGGTTATTGTTGTCCCAGACATGGTTATCTCTCATTGTAAAATGGAGCGCTGAGATAATGATCTAAAAAATTTTGTGATTTTTTTAAATTAAAAACTGGATATTTGAATCTAATAATGTGTGAACTCCAGAAATCAGATTCTCCCCCTTCTTGCCATTTTTGTTTATTGGTTTTGTTTTTGTTTTAATTGTAGGCTGTCTGTGCCAAGAGTCAGCCTGAGGTGTACACTTAAGGTCTTCTCAGGTCTTTTCTGAGCTTTTCCCTGGGCATGTGCAGTCATGTTCTAATTTTCCCCACATCTGCAGTTGTTTTTGAATGTCCTAGTCTTTAATATCTGGTTCCCAAAAGGGTTTGAAAAAGGAAGGTCAAGGAGAGGAAAAAGGGACCGGGCCCTTTAAATTGCCTACAAATTAAAAAAAAAAAAAAGCCTAGAAGTGTCTTCTGCTGCAGGAGGAGGGGCTTGCATCAGTGGAGGCTGCTGGCCTCTGTCTACACCTCTGTGATCAGAAGCGGTAATAGGAAATCAGAGCACAGGTCCCTGGTATTTGGAAGACGGAGTCCTTTTTGCTCACCCAGGCTCCCACAAACTACGCAGGCTGCGCCAGGAACGTGTGCACAGATGCTCGCCATAGGAGTTGGATGGGGGCTGGGTAGCTGCTACTCTGCTAAGAGTTGGATTGACCTCCAAGTCTTCCCTAGACTCCAGGGTTCCAAACTAGTTACATTAGAGTGCTTCTGCCAGTGCAGTTGTTGCCTAAGTGCGGAGAGGATTTCTGGTGCTTCCTGCTCCGGTCGTCACAGAGTCCCCTCTTGATGGTTCCTGGATGGTCTTTCGTTCCATAGATGACTCTCCTGTTCCCTTGTGACCAGACTCAGACTCGTTCTGGGCAGCAATACCACAGAAGTGGTGGGGCCCTCTCCTCGCCGCAGCGGTCAGAAGGCACAGGTGTTATTAACCTGGATCACCTGGTCAAGTTGGCATCTGCTGGGGTTTGTCTACATTAAATTCTCCGAATTAAATTATAAAGGATGAGTGTTCGTGGAGAGGTAGCCTCAGATTTCGCCGATTCTCCTTCTCAAAGCTCCATCACTGCCAGCATTCACGGAAAAGCCTTTATTTCAGTCAGTCACCTCCATTATCAATTTATTTGCTAAAGGAATTGGATTGTTCTTCCTATAGACTTGTCTGTAGTCTAGATTTTGCTGATTTCAACATTGTGGTGTCGTTTAACCTGTCTTCCTGGTTCCTGTGTTTCCTGCAATTCAGTAATTAGTTCTAGAGACTTCGTAAGGTTTAGGCTCAGTTTTTTTGTGGAGGAAGGGGCAAGACCACTTCGTAGGTTGTGCTGTGTGCTGTCTTCAGGAGGTATGTGATGTCTGATGTCTCTCCCTCCGTGATGCTGGTGGCCTTTGCCTGGATCTATTATTTCATTAGGGGTTGTAAATTAGGACAAAATGCTAATGGTACTGGTACTTCCATAAAGAGAAACTTTTCAGCTACTACTATGATTACCCCAAGGTATGAATGGGCAGGATTCTTTCCCCTTATTTGCCAGTTTTTATTTTTATTATTTTTATTATTTTTTAAATATTTTATTTATTTATTTGACAGAGAGAGAGAGCACAAACAGGGGGCATGGCAGGCAGAGGGGGAGGGAGAAGCAGACTCCCCACTGACAGAAGCCTGATGCGGGGCTCGATCCCAGGACCCTGGGATCATGACCTGAGCCGAAGGCAGACGTTTAACCGACTGAGCCACCCAGGTACCCCTATTTGCCAGTTTTTAAAATAATGAGTTCGTTCCCCTAGCATCTTCCAAAGGTGACCAAAGAGGTTTGTTGGTTGATTTTCAGTATCATTATGAACTCATGGATTTCATAACTACAGTTCTATTTATTATCTTTATTAATGCTCAAGTTGTCCCGTCTTTGGCCAGTTAGAGCCTTTTCAAGTTCTCTCCTAACTCTTTTGATACAATAGCAGTTGTCTTTGATAACTTCCTTATTTCCTGGAATGGTCAAATGTTCCAGGCTTATCTTATTGCCCCAGACCTGGAATCAGCCATTTCTCCAAGAAGGCCTGGTTCCTTTTATTGTCCCCAAAGACTTTGATCTATCCTCCTGCATCTTTGAAAGTCATCATTTTCCAGTGCAATAGGCAGTGGGGACTGTGCTTTTAGGGTCAGGAGACCCAGCGTATCTGTGGCCCCGAGGGAAGGAGAAGCGGAAGGTGTATTGGCTTGGACAGGCATTAGACTTATGGGGTCCTACTAGGGACCAGATGCTATGCAAGATGCTTTGTATGGGTTATCCCACTGAATCCTTCCAAAACCTGTGAGGTAGGTTTTCTCTCCATTTTATAGCTGCAGGAAACTGAGAGAAAGGATCAAATGACTTCCCTAAATTCCCACAACACAGAAGGGCTGGGAGCCAGGTTTGGACTTGAGTGAGTCTGCTGTCAGAGCCCGCCTCTCTTCTACCAGGAGCGGGAGGAAGGATTGTTGACCAGACCAGGCAGGATGTCACACAGGTGTCGGTGACTTCCCGCAGGGCGTGGCTCTGGGCGCGAGGCCCTGGACTTGGTCAGGCCTGCCACCTCGGAGGCTCAGCACAGCAGACAGTGAACATTCAGTTGTATTCCGCATCTCCTGTTCCTCCGCCTCCAGAGCAGAGTCATGTAGCTGCCAGGACCCTCGCTCCATTGTGGATTCGGCAGAGATTGTTGGTAGCAGATTCTCAGGAGCTATTATTGGTTGCCTGTTGTCCCCCGAATCCCGGGAGTCCAACACTGTTCCTAGGATTCTATTGGCTAGAGATCAAGGGGGATGAAATAATTGTTTGGTTGTTTTTAAATGAAAGTGAAATAAAACACTGCGAACTGAGAAACAAACCCGAGTCAGGGGAGTTTTTCAATGACCTTCATTTTGTCTTTTTACCCAAGACAATGTTGTTATAATCAGACATTATCTGCCCTGGTTTCTCAGCCTTCTGCTAACGTTTCTCTTTTATTTCAAAAGTAGCAGAAGTAGAGATCTTGAGGTCTCTGTATTGCAAAGGAGAGGCGAGGCATTTCCCAGAATGCAACTTTTCCCCATGGTTCCATGTTAGGTCACTCATGAAAGGCTCTTGGTGAGTTTTGGAGGAGGAGGAGATCACTACTCTCCAGAAGCAGTAGCAGGCAGATGACTGAGCAGCTCTGAGTTTCACAGCAGCTTCCAGATAACTTCTTGAGAAGCCCCTCCCTCAGTGCTGCTGTCTTAAGTTGGTAGTGATAGTCTCCCTGACCTTCGATCTCCCATTCCACAGTCCCCTGCATTCAGCCCCTTTATATATGACATACAGAGAGTGATTTCTGTTTTCCTTGCTGAACCCTGACTATAAAAGGAACTAAGCCAAACCTTGAAATTCCTAAATTAACAAATATTATGGGAGAAACATTTATTCTTCGCTTGTCTCACCCTTGGTTATAGGAAACCTCTGAAGGGCAAGGCCATGTTGGTTAATGGAGCAAGCAACGAAGTTTGAAAACTTCCTGAGTCTTCCATTCATCTTATTTATTCCTGAGTTTTTATCAAAGTGTTAACATTCATGGTTTTAAAAAAATCAAATAGTTTAGAAAAGCTTCTAATGAAATATAAAAAGCCTCTACCCATGCATGTCATTATAAAGTTGTCCAAACCCATAGATCTCCAACACCAAGAGTGAACTGTAATGTAAAGTATGGACTCTGTATGATAACAGTGTGTCAGTGTGGGATCATCAGTTGGAACAGATGTACCACTCTGGTGGGGTGTGTTGATGGTGGGGGTGGCTGTGCATGTGTGGGGCCAGGGGCTCCATGGGACATCTCCATTCCACCCAATTTTTCTGTGAACCAAAAAGTGCTCTAAGAAATAAAGTCTAGGGATGTCTGAGTGGCTCAGTCAGTTAAACATCTGCCTTTGGCTCAGGTCGTGATCCCAGAGTCCTGGGATCGAGTCCCGCATCGGGCTCCTTGCTCAGCAGGGAGCCTGCTTCTCCGTCTGCCTGCCTTCCCCTGCTTGTGCTCATTCTCTCTCTCTCTCTGACAAAGAAATAAGTAAAATCTTTAAAAAATAAAATAAAATAAAATAAAATAAAAAATAAAGTCTATTGAAAAAAATCCTCCATGTCACCTCCCCCAATCTCAGCCCACCTGCCAAAGGTAGCCATTTTTAGCTTTACTTCTTCTGGATACCTCTAAATAATATGTCTCTCCTATTTTTTCTTGGCTCATAAGCCATGAATATTAATGACTAACTTCTCACTCTATTAAAGGAGATTTTCTCTCTCATGTGTCAGTGGATCTGTTGGGGGTTGGCTGATCTACCTGGGCTTGGCTGGCTAGACCAGCTTTAAGCTGTGGGCCCAGCTGAACTTGCCTCCTTGTTACAAATTAGGCTCAAGTCTGCTCCACATGGATTCATGCTGGAGTCCAAGATAAAGAGGCAGGAACTCTTCTCAGAGGCAGGGCAGGGAAGTTCTCTCATGAGGATGGCAAAGGCACAAGAGAGAAGGCTCAGCTGTGCAAACCCCTGCCAACATCTCATTGGCCAAAGCACATCACATGGCCAAAGTCAAGGGCAAAGGAGTGCACTCTGTCTCTAGTAGAAGGAACTGCAAAGTCCTATGGCAAAGGGCGTGGATACAGAGAAGGGTGAAGGATTGGGGCCATTTCTTTAATCTACCATACTGTCCTTAATTATATTTTATTAATAGACCTTTCCTTGAGTCACACAGTATTTTAGCTCAAATAAGACCACAGCACAGCCCTGACTAATGGTTGGCCTCTGTGAAGTGGCTGGTCAACATTTGCTGATTAATTTCTGAAATCTCGAAATGACCACATGCATGTCATTATAAATTTGTTCTTGGTCCTTGGAAAGAATTTTGTAAGATGGTTTAGATTTGGAGGATGAAAAAGTTTGGGGTGCAGGTTCTTTAACGTCAGTTTGGCTTCAAACACCTTTGTTCTTCTTCCCTTCTACGTAGCAAAGACTATGTTCAGATGGTGTGTAGACAGTGAGTTGCTACAGAAACACCATTTGATCTGCCCGGATGATTACTACAGTGACAGAGTGCCATTTTGCTCTGCACCTAAAGGTAAGGCTTCTGTCTCTGCTGGGGCCTCTGCTCTCATTCTCGGGAAGTTCTTCAGGAACGCGACCACTCTGGCCACCTTTGCTGCCATTTCCTCATTGATTTTTTTCCCCTTTTGTTTAATTTTGATAGTGACTCTTAGGAGGGTCAGCTCTAAGCAGGCCACTTCCTCTCTGACTCCCTAACACCTGCAAGACAAAAGTCTTGACTCCTCCACGTGGAATTTGCGCCTTGTCAGCCATTCAACACCAAGAGAGATGAAAGTGCTTAGAAAAGTAGTTGAATGACCCAAGAGAGGGAGGGACTGAAGATAGATAAAGGAGCAATTTCCTGCTGCAGCCAGAACATGGACCGTGGGGTTCTTCCATACCCCACGTAGGAAAAGAGCAACTGTACCTTCTTTGAGTTTGGTGGGCAGACTGGATAGGAAGGCAGAGAAGGATGTGTATTCGTATGTGTGATGTCGGGCCAGTTTCCTGTGATGCAGGAGGCAGGATCTTCTGAGAGTGAGTGGGGTGGGAGCTGGATTGTGGGTTTAAGCAGGGAGGTAGACTTTTGGCAGAGTCTGTATAGATAGGGAGAAGTTGCTCTGTGGATCCATTGGGCACATATCCGGATGGCCCAGTGGTGCCAGGTTTGGAAGATGAGCTCTCCAGGCACCCCAGTCAGTGGGACTTTGATGACCTCTGAGGCTTTGGAGCTAAGAAGGCATTTGGGGTGGAAGACTGGGATCCAGAGAATTGAGGGTGCTCAGGAGAACAGAGTTCCATTGACAGCCTGAGCTGTAGAGAGGGCAGGCCAGAGAGAGGGAGCAGAAGTAAGCGTCGCGTGATACTAAGCCACTTAATAGTGCAAAATTAGTTGGGAATTCACCATCTTATGCAGATAGGTGAGGGTAGAGTTAACATGCATTGGGGATTTACCAGGTATTGTACTGGTACCAGTTCTTGCTAGCAATGGGTGTTCTCCTTTAACCTTCTGGGGATGATCTTAGAGGCATAAAAAGCTAATACAAACTTTGATTCCTCATGTGAGCTTTTGAAAAGCAAGTTTACATATGGGGAATGCGTGAGACAGACAGACAGTAGTCTACTCATGTTCTTTGACCATGTTCGACAATCAAACAAATATGTAACACTCTAGTCCTAAGTCTCGAGTACATAGAATAAGTTCCAGGAGTACTTTATACGTTAAAGAGCAGTTATGTCTAGTGTAGTGAATGTGACAGTTGAAGGGAAGGTATCAAGCTAAATGTGGTCTTGGTGGTTTTATAGTCATCTTAGAAACGGCCACTTCAGTCTGTGGCAGCTCAGTTTGATTCCTTGGTGCCATAGGTGTCTCCGTCCCCGGATGTTCAAAACTCACATTCAGTTGTGAGAAGCGGTCCGTCCCCAAGAAGCACCTGACCAAGAAGCTTGAGGCTTCCTGCAAGAAGACGCTCATTAAGTCTCAAGACGAGTTAGACTACACTGTGGACAGCCTGATGGGGGACTTGTGTTCAAAGGCCAAGCACAAGGCCGTCAAGGTTGGTGTGGAAGCCCGTGCTCGGCGGTGTGTGGGGACCGTGGGCACAGGGAGCCGTCGAGGGGAAGGAGTTCCCGGTGACACAGGAAGTTGCGGGTCTGCAGCGAAATAGGAGAGATTGCGTTGCTTACTGGGGGGTCATGCAGTTGGCCCAATGTCAGCACACACAGTCCCCTGGCCTGTCATGGACTCTATTTATTTGTGTTTCAAAGAAGGCAGGTTCAACCAAGAATAAAAAGTGGATGAGCCACTTACACGTGCCTCAGAGAGAACTGGAGCGACTTCTGCTTGCCAGAATGGAGAGTCGGAACCACTTCCTAAAAAACCCTCGGTTTTTCCCTCCTAACACTCCCTATGGAGGCAAGTCTCTTCTCTTTCCTCCGAAGAAGCCAGTACTGACAGGAGACTTCCAGGGTGGAGATTTGAAGCAGAGGTGGGTCTTTCCCTGTCTTGGATTTATCAGAAAGTTGGATGTGTGGGAGTAAACCCAGAAGGTCCTGGGTCTGGTCTGGACTTTCTGGGGAGGTGGGAGAATGGGATGTCAGTATCAGAACAGATCAGGTCTTCAGGCTCCCCACAGACCTGGCCTTTGGACATCTGCCAGAAGCCTGGGTTTGTGCTTTTCTGACCTGCCGGGGTTTTGAGGGATTAGGGGTTAGTGCTGGTCCCCTGCTTTCATCTGAACAGTCTTGGTCTGTAGCCTTGGTCTGTTCTCTTCCCTTGCACTCATATGTCTTGGAATATGACCCTAAAAATAAAAATATTTAAAATTTGATTAATTGCAAATAATACATATAAATTGTGATTTTTTTTCAGAGTGCCTTTGGCTTATTTTATTAATTGTCCTTATGAAGTGAATGAATGGTTTCATGGGTTCATAGTTTCAGGGGACTTAAAACGATTAACACTTATTAGTCAAATGATATCTTTTTTATTAAGAAAAATTGGACTAATATATGCAAAGAAACACAGCACCTATATAAAAAACCCAGTCAGGATACTGGTGTGGAAGCTTCCAGAGTGGAAGCTTCCTATATGCATATTGAAAATGAACCACACAGCTGCACATATCTTCACGAAGATTCTATCATACGGTAAAATTATTTCGTTGCCTGCTTTAACAATAGGAACAAAACCCAATAAATGACATATTGTGATTATCTTTGGCAGTTTGGGTGTATTTTTGCACAAATCACATGGGTGAAACTAACAGCCTTTCTCCCCTCATTTGCCCTCTCACAGTTGTGCTGATACTCCAGTGTTTCTAGCTAAACCATCAATCGGATTTTTCACAGATTATGAAATTGGGCCAGTTTATGAGGTAAAAATCTTATTTCTTTCCAGCTCCCCCTTCATCAGCTTCCTTATGTTTTGAAGTCATTCATGGAATTAAAGCCATATACAAAATTAGAGAAAAGACTGTAATAAACCCTTGTGTGCCCATCACCCACCTTCAGTAATTATCTGCTTTCTGCAAATCTGGTTTCATATATCACTCCCACAACTTCTTTGTGTGTGGGTCTATGTACACATGCATACACTGCAAGTGTTTTAAGGAAAAGCCTAGACATTGGGTCATTCTTAGTTAATACTTCAGTATGTATCTCTAACAGGTAAGCACTTTTACAAAATAACCATTATCGGGATGCCTGGGTGGCTCAGTCAGTTAAGCATCTGCCTTCAGATCAGGTTGTGATTCCAGGGTCCTGGGATCCAGTCCCGCATGGGCTCCCTGCTCCGTGGGGTTCCTGCTTCTCCCTCTCCCTCTGCCTGCCACTCTCTCTCTCTGGCAAATAAATAAATAAAAATCTTAAAAAAAAAAACTAACCATGATCACACCCAGGAATATTAACATTAATTAATATTAATTAATATTAACTAATATTGATCCACGTCTGATTTTCCTCCATTTGTTAAAAAAAAGTCAGTTTACATTTGGTTTATTTGAATCGGAATTCAAACACTGCATTTGGTTAAAATATCTCTTTTTTTCTCCTTTAGTGGGTAATAACTCCTCTACCCCCTGCTAGTTTTTCCCCCAAAGTGACTGTTTATGCTGCCGTATGTAGTGAGTGAGATTTCTGGTTGTTCCACATCTTCACCAAGACTCAGTCTTTTTCATTTTGACCATTCTGAAAGGTATCAGAGATCACTCATTGAGCACATTTTCATGGGTCTGTTGGCCATTTGAATATCATCTTTTGTGAACTGTTGGTTAATACCCATTTTTTCTATTGGGTTATCTCTGTCTTTTCTTTACTGATTGATAGAATTTTTACTCATATAATAGATTTGAGTTCTTTTTCTTGTTATTTGTATTATAAATATCTACTCCCAGAGTTTGCCTTTTCATTTTTTTCTTTTATGGAGGTCGAACTGACACACATTGTTATGTTAGTTTCAGGTGTACGACATAGTGATTCAACAATTCTGTGCCTTATGCTGTGCTCACCACAAGTGTAGCTGCCATCGTCACCATACAGCACATATATTATAGTGCCATTGATTGTGGGCCCTGTGCTGTGCCTTTCGTCCCCCTAACTTATACATTCCATAAGTGGAAGCCCATTCCACCCCTTCCCCTTCACCCATTTTGCCCCTCCCCATTTCCTCTCCCTGCTATGAATGAACCATCAGTTCATTCTTGGTATTTATAGGTCTGATTCTGTTTTTTTTGTTTGTTTGTTCATTTATTTGTTTGTTTGTTTTTAAGATTCCACATTTAAGTGAAATCATACAATATTTGTCTTTGTCTGACTTATTTCACTTAGCGTAATACCCTCTGGGTCTATCTGTGTTGTCACAAATGGCAAGATTTCATTCTTTTTTTTTTTTTATTAACATATAGTGTATTATTTATTTCAGGGGTACAGGTCTGTGATTCATCAGTCTTACATAATTCATAGCACTCACCATAGCACATACCCTCCTCAATGTGCATCACCCAGCCACCCCATTCCTCCCATCCCCGTCCACTCCAGCAACCCTCAGTTTGTTTCCTGAGATTAAGAGTCTCTTATGGTTTGTCTCCCTCTCTGCTTTCGTCTTGTTTCATTTTTCCCTCCCTTCCCCTGTGATCCTGTCTTGTTTCTCAAATTCCACATATCAGTGAGATCATATGATAATTGTCTTTCTCTGATTGAGTTATTTCACTTAGCATAATACCCTCTAGTTCCATCCATCACTGCAAATGGCAAAATTTCATTTTTTGATGGCTGCATAACATTCCATTGTATACATATACCATATCTTCTTTATTCATTCATCTGTTGATGGACATCTAGGCTCTTTCCATAGTTTGGCTATTGTGGACATTGCTGCTATAAACATCGGGGTGCACGTACCCCTTCGGATCCCTACTTTTGTATCTTTGGGGTAAATACCCAGTAGTGCAATTGCTGGGTCATAGGGTAGCTCCATTTTCAACTTTTTGAGGAACCTCCATACTGTTTTCCAGAGTGGCTGCACCAGCTTGCATTCCCACCAACAGTGTAGGTTTCATTCTTTCTTATGGCTCAGTAATATTCCATTGTATGTATGTACCATATTTTCTTTATTCATCTACTAGTGGACATTTAAGTTACTTCCATGTCTTGGCTATTGTAAATAATGATGTAATAAAACTAGGGGTGTATACATCTTTTCAAATTAGTGTTTTCATTTTCTCTGGGTAAATATCCAGTAGTGGAATTACTGGATCATAGGGTAGTTCTATTTTTAATTTTTTGAGGAACTTCCATTCCGGCTTTCACAGTGGCTGCACCAATTTACATTCCCACCAACCAAAAGTGCATGAGGGTTCCTTTTTTTCCATATCCTCACCAGCACTTGTTGTTTCTTGTGTTGTTAATTTTAGCCATTCTGATAGGTATGAGGTGATATCTCATTGTGGTTTCGATTTGCATTTCCTTGATGACAAATGATGCTGAGTATCTTTTCATGTGTCTGTTGGCCATTTGGATGTCTTCTTTGGAAAAATGTCTGTTCAGGTCCTCTGCCCATTTTTTAATTGGATTATTTGTTTGAGTTTTTTGTTTGTTTTTGCTGTTGACTTGTATAAGTTCTTTATATATTTTGGATACTAACCCCTTATCAGATACATCATTGGCAAATATCTTCTCTTATTCAGTAGGTTGCCTTTTCATTTTGTTGATGGTTTCCTTCACTGTGCAAAAGCTTTTTATTTGGATGCAGTCCCAATCATTTATTTTTGCTTTTGTATCCCTTTTCTGAGGAGACTATCTAGAAAAAAGTTGCTAAGGCTAATGCAAAGAAATTGCTGCCTATTTTTCTTTAGGAATTTTATGATTTCAGGTCTCACATTTAATCCATTTTGAGTTTAGTTTTGTGTATGGTGTTAGAAAGTGGTCCAATTTAATCTTTTGCATGTACCTGTCCAGTTTTCCCAGCACCATTTATTGAAGAGACTGTCTTTTCCCCCATTGTATATTCTTGCCTCCTTTGTCACAGGTTCATTGACCATATAAGCGTTGGTATATTTCTGGGCTCTCTATTCTGTTCTGTTGATCTGTGTGTCTGTATTTGTGCCAGCACCATACTGTTTTCATTATTATAGCTCTCTACTGTATCTTGAAATCTGGGATTGTAATACCTCCAGCTTTGTTCTTCTTTCACAAGATTGCTTTGGCTATTCAGGGTCTTTTGTGGCTCCATACAAATTTTAGGATTATTTGTTCTAGTTATGTGAAAAATGCTGTTGGTGGTTTTTTTTTTTTTTTTAAAGATTTTATTTATTTATTCATGACAGACAGAGAGAGAGAGAGAGAGAGAGGCAGAGGGAGAAGCAGGCTCCCAAGGAGCAGGGAGCCCGATGCGGCACTCGATCCCAGGACCCTGAGATCATGACCTGAGCCGAAGGCAGATGCTTAACCATCTGAGCCACCCAGGCGCCTGCTGTTGGTGTTTTGATAGGGATTGCATTGAATCTGTAGATTGCTTTGGGCAGTATGGATGTTTTAATAATATTAATTCTTCTAATCCATGAGCATGGATTATCTTTCCATTTGTTTGTGTCATCTTCAGTTTCTTTCATCAGTGTGTTATAGTTTTAGAGGTCTTTCATCTCTTGGGTTAAGTTTATTCCTAGTTATTTTATTCTTTTTGGTGCAATTGTAAATGAAATTGTTAATTTCTCTTTCTGCAACTTCGTTATTAATTACAGAAATTCAGCGTATTTTTGTGTATTACTTTTGTATCCTGCAACTTTACAGAATTCATTTATTCTAATAGTTTTTTGGTGGAGTCTTTAGGATTTTCTATATATAGTATCATGTCATCTGCAACTAGCGACAGTTTTACTACTTCTTTCTTATCAGTTTGGATGCCTTTTATTTTTCATCCATTGCTGTGTCTAGGACTTCCAGTACTATGTTGAATAAAAGTAGTGAGAGTGGACATCCTTGTCTTGTTCCTGATCTTAGAGGGAAAGCTCTGTTTTTCACCATTATGTATGATTTTAGTTGTGGGTTTGTCATATGTGACCTTTATTATGTTGAGGTATGTTCCCTTTAAACTCAATTTTTTTAGAGGTTTTCTTTTTTTTATCATGAATAGGTGTTGAATTTTGTCAAATACTTTTTCTGCATTTATTGAAATGCTTCTGTGGTTTTTATCCTTCATTTTGTTAATGTGGTGTATCCCATTGATGGATTTTCCGATGTTGAACCATCCTTGTATTCCCTGAATAAGTCCTACTTGATTGTGTGAATAATACTTTTAATATATTTTTGGATTTGGTTTGCTAATATTTTGTTGAGGATTTTTACATCTGAGTTCATCAGGGATATTGACCTGTGGTTTTCTTTTTTTATAGCATCTTGGTCTGGTTTTGGTTCAGAGTAATGCTGGCCTCATGGGATGTATTTGGAAGCTTTCCTTCCTCTTCTATTTTTGGAATAGTTTGAAGAGAATAGGTATTAACTCTTTTTTAATGTTTAGTAGAATTTACCTGTGAATCCACTGGGTCCTGGACTTTTGTTTCCTTGGAGTTTTTTGATTACCAATTCAGTTTCATTACTAGTATTGGGTGTGTTCAAGTTTTTTATTTCTTCCTGATTTAGTTTTGGGAGATTGTATGTTTCTAGGAATTTATCCATTTCTTCTAGGTTGTCCAGTGTGTTGGCATATACTTTTTCATATTCTCTTATAATCCTTTGCATTCTATGGATGTCAGTTGTTACTTCCCCTTTTTAATTTCTGATTTTATTTATTTCAGTCCTCTCATTTTTTTTCCTGATGACTCTGGCCAAAGGTTTATCAATTTTGTTTTTTCTTTTTTTTTTTTTTTTTTTTTTTAAAGACTTTATTTATTTATTCATTAGAGACAGAGAGAGAGAGGCAGAGGGAGAAGCAGGCTCCCAAAGAGCAGGGAGCCCGATGCGGGACTCGATCCCAGGACCCTGAGATCATGACCCGAGCCGAAGGCAGACGCTTAACCATCTGAGCCACCCAGGCGCCCAAAATCTTTTTTTTTTTTTTAAGATTTTATTTATTTATTTGAGAGAGAGATAATGAGAGAGAGCACATGAGAGGGGGGAGGGTCAGAGGGAGAAGCAGACTCCCTGCCGAGCAGGGAGCCTGATGCGGGACTCGATCCAGGGACTCCAGGATCATGACCTGAGCCGAAGGCAGTCGCTTAACCAACTGAGCCACCCAGGCGCCCCTCAATTTTGTTTTTTCAAAGAACCAGCTCTCACGGGGCACCTGGGTGGCTCAGTTGGTTAAGCGACTGCCTTCGGCTCAGGTCATGATCCTGGAGTCCCGGGATTGAGTCCCACATTGGGCTCCTTGCTCAGCGGGGAGTCTGCTTCTCCCTCTGACCCTCCTCCCTCTCAGGCTCTCTGTCTCTCATTGTCTCTCTCGCAAATAAATAAAATCTTAAAAAAAAAAAAAAATTCAGAGAACCAGCTCTTGGTTTCATTGATCTTGTCTATTGTTTTTTAGTCTATTTCATTTATTTCCACTGTGATCTTTATTATTTCCTTCCTTCTACTAACTTGGGGCTTTGCTTGTTCTTTTTCTAGTTCATTTAGATCTAAGGATAGCTTGTTTATATGAGCTTTTGTGTTTCTTGAGGTAGGCCTGTATTGCTCTATATTTCCTTCTTAGAACTGCTTTCACTGCATCCCAGAGATTTTGGACCATTGTGTTTTCATTTTCATTTGTCTCAGTATATTTTTTAATTTCCTCTTTGATTTCTTCATTGGCCCATTGGTTGTTTAGTAGCATGTTGTTTAGCCGCCATGTGTTTGTGGTTTTTTTCCAGCTTTTTTCTTGTAATTGATTTCTAGTTTCATACTGTTGTGGTTGGAAAAGATGCTTAATATGATTTTAATCTTGTCAAATTTATTTAGACTTGTTTTGTGGCTCAACATGGGATCTGTCCTGGAAAATTTTCCTTGATGTAAGTGGGGTGTTAAAGTCCCCTACTATTATCATACTACTGTCAATTTCTCCCTTTATATCTGTTAATATTTGCTTTATGTATTTAGGTGCTTCAGTCTTGGGCATATAGATATTTACAATTGTTATATCCTCGTATTATATTGATCCCTTTATCATTATGTAATGCACTTCTTTTTCTCTTTTGTGATATAAGTATTGCTATCCTGGCTTCCCCCTCCCCTACTTCCATTTGCATGGAATATATTTTTCCATCCCTTAGCTTTCAGTGTGTATGTGTCTTCAGTTCTGAAGTGGGTCTCTTATTGGCAGCATATAGAGGGGTCTTGTTTTTTTATCCATGTGTCACCGTGTGTCTTTTGATTGGAGCATTTGGACCATTTACATTTAAAGTAATTATTGATGTAAATATGTAAGTAAGTATGAACTTATTGCCATTTTGTTATTTTCTGGTTAGTTCTTGTAGTTCTTCTCTGTTCCTTTCTTCTCTTGCTATCTTTCCTTGTGGTTGATCACTTTCTTTAGTGTTAAGCTGGATTTTCTTTCTCTTCATTTTTTTGTGTATCATAGGTTTTTGGTTTGTGGTTACCATGAGGTTCATATATAACATTCTAAGTATAAGTTGATGGTCACTTAAATTTGAACACATTGTAAAAGAACTTCATTTTTATTCTTCCCTCCACATTTTATGTATATGTTATTATATTTTACATCTTTTTATTTTTTAAAGCGTTTTTTAAAAGATTTTATTTATTTATTTATCTTTTTATTTATTTATTTATTTATCACAGAGATAGAGATAGATAGAGCACAAGCAGAGGGAGCGGCAGGCAGAGGAAGAAGCAGGCTTCCCACTGAGCCTGATGCGGGACTCGATCCCAGGACTCTGGGATCATGACCTGAGCCGAAGGCAGCCGCTTAACTGACTGAGCCACCCAGGCATCCCTATTTTATGTCTTTTTATTTTGTGAGTCCCCTTAGCTAATTTTTAAAATATAATTGATTTGACTTCTTTTGTCTTTTCAACTTCATCCTAGCTTTGTAAGTGATGACTACACTACCTTTACTGTGTGTTGCCTTTTACTCATAAAATTTTTTCTTTTCATAATTTCGTTTCTAATTATGACTTTTTCTTTTCCACTTAAAAAGATCCCTTTAATATTTCTTCTAAGGCCTGTTTGTGGTGATGAACTCCTTTAACTTTTATTTTTCTGGGAAACCTATCTTTCCCTCAATTCTGAATGATAACCTTGCTGGGTAGGGTATTCTTGGTTGTAGGTTTTTAACTTTCAACACTTTGAATATATCATGCCACTCTCTTCTGGCCTGCAAAGTTTCTGCTGAAAATCAGCTGATAAGTTTATGGGGGTTTCCCTTGTAGTAACTAGTTGCTTCTCTATTGCTGCTTTTAAAATTC
Source organism: Neomonachus schauinslandi (assembly GCF_002201575.2). Taxonomy (NCBI): domain Eukaryota; kingdom Metazoa; phylum Chordata; class Mammalia; order Carnivora; family Phocidae; genus Neomonachus; species Neomonachus schauinslandi. The sequence continues at coordinate 148,642,408 of NC_058403.1, read as the reverse complement.
TGTTAATCTTTGACATTTTAATCATTACATGTCATGACGTAGACCTCTTTGGGTTCATCTTATTTGGAGCTCTCTGTGTGTCCTGAACCTGGATGTCTATTTATTTCCTCAGTTCAGGGATGTTTTCAGCTAGTATATCTTCAAATAAGTTTTCTGCCCCTTTTTCTCTTCTCTTTTTCATACCCTTATAATGCGAGTATTTGCTCACTAGAAATTATCTGAGAGATCCCTTAACCTGCCTTCTTTTTTTTTCTTTTTGTTGTTTAGCTTGATTGTTCTCCACTACCCTGTTTTCCAGATTGCTGATCATTCTGTATCCACTAATCTGTGGTTGATCCCCTCTAGTGTATTTTTCACTTCAGTTACTATATTCTTCAATTCTGATTGATTCTTTTTCATATTTTCTTTCTCTTTGTTGACGTTCTCACTGAGCTTCTCCACCCTTCTCTCGAGTCTGGTGAGCATCTTTATGAACTTTTGAACTCTTTATCAGATACACTGTTTATCTTCATCTCATTTAGTTCTTTTTCTGAGGTTTTGTCTTGTTCTTTCATTGGAACATATTCCTGTCTCCTCATTTTGCTTGACTTTCTATGTTTGTTTCTACAAATTAGGTGGAAGTTACTTCTAAAATTGAAGGGATGATTTGATGTATGGTCATCCCCGTGTAGACTGTGTGTGCCTAGTGACTGTAGAGTGTTGGAATGCTGACAAGACTGTCTTCATCTTTGGCCCTCCATCTTGTTCATGTTCACCAGATGACCTCTCTTGGGGTTATGTGTTCTGAGCCCCTTGGAGATTAATATACACACCTTAGAAATGCTACCAAGGCTGGGATGGGGGGAGGCTTGCTTTGGCCTCCCATGAATCTGATAGAGATAACAAAGTCTTTCCCCTTCCTGATGCATACATAGGTGGCACCACAAGATCTAATTTAAGGTTAGTTGTCAATTAGGTGCATGCAAACCCTTTGATCTCACTACAGAACCCTTCTGCATGTCCCTTCACTTTATAAAATCTGTGGACTAAGATCCAGACTTTGTGGAAGATAGCCATGCAGCTGCCTGAATTGTTGCCTCCCTGTTCCCCCCGTCAGTAAGTTACCCTGAATAAAACTCTGTAAACTGCATGGAGTCACCTGCTTCATTTTCTAGCCTCAAAGTGCCTTCTCAGTTTGGAAGATACTTTACTATTCCTCCCCCACTTTCTAATAGACTGGCTGGCTGGACCTGTGGCTGTCATGGGCTGGGGTCCTGGTGCACTCCAGGACCTCTGGAACTCTCCTGGAGGGATGGCAAGAGTTGAAGTGGGTACAGGCTGGGGTGGTCCTGGAACACTCTGTGCAGAGGGCACCTTGGCAGGATAGCTGAAGGTGAAATGGATATAAGCCAGGGGGTCCTGGGGCTCACTGTACAGAGAGTACCCTGGGAGGACAGCTGAAGCTGAAGTGGGTACAAGCTGGGGTGTCCCAGGATGCTCTGCACAGGGGTGCCCTGGAAGGGGATGCAACTGGAACTGAAGTGGGCATGGATCAGGATGTCCTGGGTGGTCCATGCAGGGGCACCCTTGTGGGGTGGCTGGAGCCGAGGCATGGCATGGGCTGGAGTGTCCTGGGATACTTTGCACAGGGGTACCCTGGTGAGACAGCTGGCACTGAGGTGGGAAGGGCCAGGGGTTCCCGGGGCACTGTGCCAAGGGTGCCCTGGCAAGTCTGGAGCAGAGGTTGGTGCCAGCCTAGAGTGTTCCAGGTTGCTTTGCACTTGTATCACCTTGACAAGATGGCTGGAGCTATAGTGAGCCCCGACTGGGGGTGTCCCGATGTGCAATGTGTTGGGGTCACCTTGGTGGGATAGCTTGGGCTGGTATGTGCTAGGGGCCCAGGGCTCACTGAGGCGGCAGGCCAGCTACAGTGCCCAGACCCTGCTCTTATCTGTGCTATTAAGATGGAAAGGGAGTATAAACTGTAGGGCTTGCCAGCTGAGGGGTTTCAGCAGCTCCCGTTGTTCAGCAGAGTTCTAGGACTGGATCCTTTATATTCTAGTTGCCCTTTTGAGCTCCATCTTTTTTTCCTGTGTCTTCAGTACTGTCCCTCCCTGCTGCAGCTTGCAGCATCAGGAGTAGCGGTTCCCATTGTGACTCTTTCCCATCTCTCTTGCTTTTCTCTATGTGGTCTCTATCTTTTGTTGTATAGAAGCTGTTCATTTGGCCCTCAGGTGTAGATTTAGAGCATCTGTGGAGGAAGTGAGTTCTTGGTCTTCCTACATTGCCATCTTGGACCAGAAATCCCTGTACCTGCTTTTTAAAAATGCCATTTATTTATTGAAACTGCAGTTTCTGATATCCTGGATTTGGCTGGTTGCATTATTGTGGTGACATTAAACATGTTCCTTTTTTCCTATTTTCTATAAACTTACAGTTTAGATGTAGATGTTTGATTAGATTCATGTTCAGTTTTGTTTTTTTTTTTCTTTTTCGGTGAGAATAATTCCTTGGTGGTGCTGTGTATTCCTTATTGCATCCCATCAGAAGGAGTGTATCTGCTTTTCCTATTACCAGTGAAGAATGGCTTCAGATGTTGTGAGCCTGATCCATCATTTATAAAGGTTTTATCAACCTTTCTTATATTGGCTTTCAAAGCCTTAGGTGATTGTTACCTAGATCCATTTTTTTTTTTAAATAAAATTAAGGGTTACAAATTTGTGATTTCTAATTCTGTTATTCCTTCTGCATTTATTAGCTGTGATTTTCTATTTAAAAAGAAGCTTCACTTCATATCCCTTTCCCCTCTTCCTTATGCTCTCCTTACCCCTATTGGTAACTATTTTTATTAGTTCTTTTTGAAATCATAAGTAAATACATGGGTATATTTGAGCTCCCACTTCTTCTTACTGTCCTCGACATCTTGCTTGTTTCACTTAACAGCATATCCAGTGATTCCTCTGGGAGTAGTTATAGAGACTGTCCTGATTCCTTTTTCCCAGTCTCCTTCATTTTCATGCCAGCCTCCAGCATCCTAGGGAATAAGACCAAGACCAAGCTTAGTAGTTGCCACCTCTGCTCACCAGGTCTAATCATGACAGATCTCATGACAGATCCTTTATATATACGTAAATTGTACCTTACAGTTTATTTTTTTTAATTTTTAAAAAGATTTTATTTATTTATTTGGGAGAGAGAGAGAGCACATGAGGGGGGAGGGTCAGAGGGAGAAGCAGACTCCCTGCTGAGCAGGGAGCCCGATACCGGATTTGATCACGGGACCCCGGGATCATGACCTGAGCCAAAGGCAGTCGCTTAACCAACTGAGCCACCCAGGTGCCCCTGTACCTTACAGTTTAAAGAGCACTTGCAAATCCATCATTTTTTTTTTTTTAAGATTTATTCATTTATTTTAGAGAGAGAGAGCACGTGCAAATGAGGGGAGTGGCAGAGGGAGAAGGAGAGAGATCCTCAAGCAGACTCCCTACAATAGAGAATCCTGGCAGACACCACTTTGACCAAGTGATTAAGTTTTTTAAAAGATTTTATTTATTTATTTGTCAGAGAGAGAGGCAGACAGAGGAAGAAGCAGGCTTGCCGCTGAGCAAGGAGCCCGATGCGGGACTCGATCCCAGGACCCTGGGACCATGACCTGAGCCGAAGGCAGATGCTTAACCGACTGAGCCACCCAGGCATCCCCAAGTGATTAATTTTAACATCACCACTAATAAGACACTTTGATATCATATGCCCCCAATATGATGTACTGAGAAGGGCACATCACTTATGTGGTATTCTTGCAAATAATGCATAACCTCAATCTAATCATGAATAAACATTAGACAAATCCAACTGAAGGCCATTCTACAAAGACATTGCACAAAATAACTGACCAGTGCTCTTTAAAAGGCTCAAGGTTGGGGTGCCTGGGTGGCTCAGTCAGTTAAGCATCCGACTCTTGGTTTTGGCTCAGGTCTTGATCTCATGTTGTGGGATCAAGCCCCATGTGGGCCTCCATGCACAGCACAAAGCCTGCTTCAGAATCTCTCTCCCTCTCCTGCTGCCCCCCCTCCCCGCAAATAAAGAAATAAAATCTTTAAAAAAAAGTGAAAGCCTTAAGGTCATGCGCAACAAAGAAATACTAAGGAACTGTCACAGATCAGAGGAGACTAGAAAGACATGGGAACCTAATGCAATTTCAAATTTTGGGTTGGATCCAGCAATGGAAAAAGGACGTTGGTGAACAAATTGGAAAAGTTTACATAGATTCTATTGTAGCAAGCTTAATTTCTTAGGTTTGATCATAGTTCTCTTGTTATGAAGATGTTAACTTAAGGGGAAGCTCAGTGAAGAGCATATAAGAAATCTCTGGATTATTTTTGTAACTCTTGTAAATCTAATATCAAAATCGAGCATTAAAAATATACATGTATTAGGGAGATCTCCAATTATGGCAATATTATAACTAGATAACCTAAAGAATAAGAATCTACAAAAAATGAAAATTCTAGAACTGACATTACTCAATAGTAATAGGGCTTACCAGCAAATTAGACACAGATGAAGAGAAGACTTGCAGAGAGGTCAGTAGAAATGATCCAGACTAAAGCACAAAGAGAAAATAGAAGGAAAAATACAGAAAGTAGCATTTTAAAATATGGGACCTAGTAAACAGGTCTGTTGTATAACTGAAGTCCCAGAAAAGAGAGTAGAGAGAGAATGGGGCAGCAGCAGGGTTGGAAGATGTAGTGGATGACAGTGATCTAAAAGTAACAAAGACATCAAGCCTTAGAATAAAGCACTAACAACCCTAAGCAGAATAAAAAAAAAAAAAAATCATACCCAGGCGTATTTAGTAAAATTCTGTTCTAAGCCAAAGAAAAGGGTGGGGGGGCCCTAAATTAAACCATCTAGAGAAAAAAGACCCACTACCTTCTAATGGAAATGATTGAAGCTAGAAAATACTTGGAATGGAAGCTTCAAAGTGATGATAGAAAGTAACTTTCAATCTAGAATTCTAAACCTAGTGAAAATATTCTTCAAAAATGAAGATAAAAGGAAGACATTCTCAGACAAAAACTAATAATTCACAACCAGATAATAATAATTTGTCACCAGGAGATTTGCACCAAAGGAATTTTCAGTCAGAAGAAAATGACACCCATATGGAAGCAGAGAAATGCAAGAAAGAATGAAAAGCAACAACAATTACATGACATGTAAATGGACCAGGTACTGCGATTAAAAGAGAAGGATCGGGTGCCTGGGTGGCTCAGTCAGTTAAGTGGCTGCCTTCAGCTCAGGTCATGATCCCAGGGTCCTGGGATCGAGCCCCACATCGGGCTCCCTGCTCAGCGGGGAGTCTGCTTCTCCCCTCTCCCTCTGCTCTCTCTCTGTCAAATAAATAAAATCGTAAAAAAAGAGAGAGAGAAGGATCATCAGACTGGGTAGAAAAACAGAAACCAACTAAACACTGCTTGTACGACATAACCTTAAAAGTAAGGATAAAGGATGGAAAAAGATACATTAAACCTTAAGCACAAGAAAGCAGGTGCAGCTGTACTAGTATCAGGGAAAGTACACTTTAAGTCAAGAAGCATTAATAGAAAGAAAGAAAAAGGACATTTCATAGTGATCAAAGGTTGAAAAAGTCCATCCAAGAGATACTGTTTAAAATCTATACACACGGGACACCTGGGTGGCTCAGTCGGTTAAATGTCTGCCTTCGGCTCAGGTCATGATCCCGGGGTCCTGGGATTGAGTCCCATATCGGGCTCCTTGCTCAGCAGGAAGCCTGCTTCTCCCTCTTCCACTCCCCCTGCTTGTGCTCTCTCTCTCTCTCTCTGACAAATAAATAAACAAAATCTTTAAAATCTATGCACACTAATGATTTAGCTTCAAAATATGCAAGTACAATTTTACAAGACTGGAAGAAAAACAGATACAATAACAAACACGTAGGAGATTTTAACATTTTTTTCTCTCAAAACCTTAAAAACTAGGTAGACAAAAAAATCAGTAACAATATAGAAGAATTGGGCAATTAACAAACTATATCTAATTGACTTACATATAACACTACACCCAGTGACTGCAATATGCATTTTCTTTTAAAAGTGTGTATGAAACACCAGAATTGTCTATGTGCTGGATCATAAAGCAATTATGAAAAAATTTCAAAGGACTAAAAACATATGTAGAGTTAATATAGAAATGAGTAACAAAAATATAGGGCGCCTGGGTGGCTCAGTCGGTTAAGCGTCTGCCTTCGGCTCAGGTCATGATCCCAGGGTCCTGGGATCGAGTCCCGCATCGGGCTCCCTACTCTGTGGGGAGCCTGCTTCTCCCTCTCCTCCCCACTTGTGCTCTCTATCTCACTATCTCTGTCTCTCTCAAATAAATAAAATCTAAAAAAAAATTAAAAAAAAAAAAGAAATGAATAACAAAAATATAACCAGCAACTACCCAAATATTTGGAAATTAAGCAATTCATTACTAAATTCATGAATCAGAGAAGTCATAATGGAAATCAGAAAATAGAAAATAATGATCATTTTTAAGAGTTATTGAGGTATAATTGACATAAAGGGTTATATTTGTTTCAGGTGTACAACATAGTGATTCAGCAATTTTATACATTACTCAGTGCTCACCATGATAAGTCACCACCATCTGTCACCATACAATGTTATTACAATATTATTGACTATATTCCCTATGCTGTACTTTTCATCTCCTTGACTTACTTATATGAATGATCATTTTTAAATGGTACATCAAAGCTTGTAGGATGCAGCTAAAGCCAAGCTTAAAAGAATATGTGTAGACTTATATTTACATGTTAGAAGAGAAATAGTCTGAAAATCCGTTATCTAGGTATATCTGAAAAATCAGAAAAGAATAGCAAGTTAAACCCAAAGAAATGGTAAGGAAATCACAAAAACAAGAAGAAATTTAAATGAAATAGAAAACCAATATGCAGTAGGATCAGCAAAGCTAAAATTAGTTCTTTGGAGAGATTAATAAAATTAATTAATCCCTAGCAAAACCGAACAAAAAGAAAAGAAAGTACGAATTCACCAAGATCAAGGAAAAAGAGGACATCATTATAGATCCTATAGACATTAGAAAAATAAGAGGTTTATGAACAGTGTTATATCTAGAAATTTGAAAATGTAGATGAAATAGAGGAATTTTCAGGAAAATACAATTTACAAAACAGATACAAGAAGAAATAAAACATCTGAAAAATGTTAAAACACTGAATCTGTAGTTTAATACCTCACAGTGTTCTAAAATTGTGATGACCGCACAACTCTATGAATATACTAAACACCATTGTATTATACACTTTAAGTTGGTGAGTTGTGGCATGTGAATTATATCTCAGTAGAGCTGTTTAAAACAACAGGGGAGCCTGGGTGGCTCAGTTGGTTAAGCATCTGACTCTTGATTTCAGCTCAGGTCTTGATCTCAGGGTTATGAACTCAGGTCTTGATCTCAGGGTCATGAGTTCAAGCCCTGCTTTGGGCTCCACGCTAGGTATAGAGCCTTACTTAAAAACAACAACCCTTCCTACCAATAAAATTTCAGGCCCTGATGGCTTCACCAGTGAATTCTTTCTAACCTATGAGGAAGAAATGCAATGATCTTTTATAAAGCCTTACAGAGAATAGAAAAAAAGGAAACACAACCCAACTTGTGTTATGAGACAAGCATAATCTTGATACCAAAACCTGAAAAGGATTATTGTGAGAACACTAAACTTTGTCATGAACAGAACTGCAGAGTTTTCTAGCAAAACATTAGCAAACTGAATTCAGCTTTATATAAAAATGATCAATATTACAACCAAGTTGGTTTGATCCAGCAGTGCCAAGTTCGTTTAACATTTGAAAAGCAACAAGTAGAATTCCCCACTCTAACACAATAAGGGCGAGAACTCATAAAGTTATCTTTCACTAGATGCAGACAAAATTTAATATCTAGTCATAATTTTAAAAACTCTTTGCAAACTAGGATTAGGATAAAAGTTGCATACTTTGACAAAAAGTATTTACAAAAATAAAACTGCTGTTATTCACAAATGACATGATTGTGTACCTAGAAAATCCAAATAAGTCTATAGATAACCTATTGGAATTAAATAAAATTAAGTGAATTTATTGAAAGTCTTTAGATACAAAGTCAATGCACAAAAACCAATTTTATTCCTCTGTACCAGAGCAAACTATTATAAAATAAATTTAAAATATGATTGTTTATAATGCATTAAAAAATCAAATTTAGGAATAAATTTAAATAAATATGTGCAAGACTTTGACAGAAAACTAAAAATATAATTAAAAGAAATTAAAAGAGACCCAAATACGTGAATAGATACATACCCACTGGTATGTTGGAGCCAGGTCATAGTAGCTCATGAGAGCTGACCATGCACATCTCTCCCCAACTCCATGTTCAGTGATGATATCTTGAAATCGTCCACAATGGGAGTATTTTACACCATGGAAATAAACAAATACTATCAAATCAGGGCTCTCTCCCACCCTCAAGAGCCTGTCATTAAACATTTACCAGCACACTACCAAATATACTATATTCATGGATTGGAAAACTCATTAGTAGAGGGATGTTGTCAAAGAATAATTCAGAGGAATTTGTTATCTGCATGCTCCTCTGAGGAATAGTAGTCATTATACTGTTGTCAGTGAACAAAGGCAAAAGCAAATTTATAGCTGAGAGGAGAGAGAAAAAAACCTGTAGTCTGGGAACAGTGAATCACCCAGTGTTCGCTGTTAGTAACTCTGTCTTAGGCCAGGTGTGAACCATGGCCCTCATGAAAAGTTCTCAACTCTTCCCATTGTGGTCAAAAGTTCCTAAAGGAGAGAATTTAACCAGAAGGGCTTTATTCTCTGATGCAGAATCATTTGGGGATGTCAGTTTGATACTGGCAGAATAGCAACATTTATATACCTGAACATCCAACAGTGGAGGAGAGCAAAATATACCAGAGCAATTATAAATATTATAAGAAACATTTAGAACCTATTTTGTACCCAGTTTTTTGGTCACCGTGGGTCTAATCAAGAGCATACATCTTAAAGATCAGTTTGGTCAATTTTAGTGAAGTAATTGGGTTTTTCCCCTTTGATTAATTGATTGTTTCATTTTTTTCAAGACCTGTATCCCAACAGTACTGTAAAATCTACTAGCTATTTGCATAGAGTTCGTTTTCTTGGCCAATATTCAAGGGCACATCTACTTAGAATCATTCTAAATAATGAAGTTACGTTAGTCTAGCCAAAAATGAGTTCCTTTAAAGTCAGTATTCATTTTGCTTCTGTAATTATCCTAGATTTGTCCATGGGAATCTTACAAGTATTCTCCAGTGGGAGTCTCCTGTGTTCTTTTGTGGGTTTGGTTGTTTTTTTGTTTTTGTTTTTTTGAGCACTTCCTTGCATTCTGGCATTACAAAATGTTCCAGGTTCATCTTGTCCTCACTTGGTCCCAGTTCTGGAATCAGTTTCTAAGAAGCCCTGGTTCCTTTTTGTGGAGAACACAGAAACTTGGTATTTAGAAACCAGGGTCGGGCGCCTGGGTGGCTCAGTTGGTTAAGCAACTGCCTTCGGCTCAGGTCATAATCCTGGAGTTCCAGGATCGAGTCCCGCATCGGGCTCCCTGCTCAGCAGGGAGCCTGCTTCTCCCTCTGACCCTCCCGCCTTTCATGTACTCTCTCTCATTCTCGCTCTTTCAAATAAATAAATAAATCTTTAAAAAAAAAAAAAAGAAACCAGGGTCTAAGCACTAGATCTGCTGTTACTGCTAGGGTGTCGGTGCTTGTGGGTCCTTTCAGTGGACAGAGCTGGAGAAAAAGAGCAGTTGCATAGATCCAACCAGCTGTATGCATATGTATGTACACACGTGTACATGCATATGTCCAAACACAGTTGCATAGTATTTATTTATTTATTTACTTATTTTTTTTTTAAAGATTTTATTTATTTGACAGAGAGAGACACAGCGAGAGAGGGAGCACAAGCAGGGGGAGTGGGAGAGGGAGAAGCAGGCTCCCCACTGAGCAGGGAGCCTGATGCGGGGCTCGATCCCAGGACCCCGGGATCATGACCTGAGCCAAAGGCAGACGCCTAACGACTGAGCCACCCAGGCGCCCCAGTTGCATAGTATTTAAAATCATGATTGTACTGATGCCTCCAGCTCTAGTGTAATCCCACACTGCCTCCTCCCCTTCCATGCTTGTGGCTCCCTTCTCCCACAATCATCTGAAGAATCTTGGAATCAAATTCTACTTTTGAAGTCTCTGCCTCTAGTAGCTGTAAAGTGAGGCTCAGGGTCAGATCTCCATGATAAGTGGATATCCAGTTGCAGGATTCCAAGTGTTTATACAGTAGAAGGGGTATATCCCAGATGTCTTGTGTTCTGAAGCTTAAGAACAACATTTGTGGTTAAAAGTACTTGATAGAAAAAAAAAAAGTACTTGAAATGGTTCTTTCTGGCATGGTTTCAAGGGCAAATTTCGTATTCAGTGTTCCAGTTACTATAGCCATGTAACAAATTGTCTCAAGACTTAGTAAAATAGCCATTTGCTTGCTGATCAGATAGGACACAGTGAGAATGGTTTATTTCCACTGTTATGTTTGGAGTCTTAACCAGAAGACTGGAGGCTAGGAGTTTCTGAAGTGTCCATCACTCACGTGTCTGGTGGTTGATGCTGGCTTTCAGCTTAGATCTCAGTTCCTCTCCCCGTGGCCTCCCACGGAGGCTTCTCCACATCAGTTACTTCCTTTCCTCTCCTCTCCTCCCTTCCCACCCCTCCCAGCCCAGTGGCTGGTTTTCCCAGAGCAAGCCTCCCAGAAAGAGAGATATAGTCTGCCACAGTCTATTATATAAATTGTATTTTTTTTAAAGATTTTATTTATTTGACAGAGAGAGACACAGCGAGAGAGAGAAACAAGCAGGGGGAGTGGGAGAGGGAGAAGCAGGCTTCCCGCTGAGCAGGGAGCCCAATGTGGGGCTCCATCCCAGGACCCTGGGATCATGACCTGAGCCGAAGGCAAACGCTCAACCGACTGAGCCACCCAGGCGCCCCTATAAATTGTATTATATATAGTGATATCTGTTAGAAATGCACCTGGCATTTGTTGGGCATATGACTGTGTACGTATGTTATTTACCCAACTAAACTACAAAGTTTAAGGATAGAAACATTTTCAAGTTTGTAAAGTTTTTACAAATGTATGTCCCATGCACTTTCCTCAGGAAACTCCTAGGGAACATGCTCTCCTACAAGCCAGTAAGCCAAGGAAGAGGAAGGCCTGGTATGTGGGAAACAAAGGATCCAACATAGGAGAGAGGTGAAGGAAATCCCCAGATCCCTAATGGTTAAGTGGGTTTCCGGTTGCTGTGCTGCAAAGCAGATTTCCCCAAAGCTTAGCAACTTCAAACAGCCATTTTATCATGCTCCAGATTCTTTGGATCAGAAATTCAGACAGGGCACAATGGGAATGGCTTATTCCATGTTGTTGGAGTCCTTAGCTGTAAAGAGTCTATGCCTAGAAGTGACCTGAAAGCTGGGAGCTGGAATTATCTGAGGCACATTTACTTGCACAGCGAGTGGTTGGTTGTCAGTAGACCACTGCACCTACCAGAGCACCTACACATGGATTCGCCCTGTGGCCTGGGCTTCCTCACAGAATGGCCACCTCAGGGTAATCAGATGGTACGTGGCAACTCAAAGTGAGCATCAGAGCTTCTAAGTGAATATCCTAGCAAGCGAGATGGAGGTTGTATCACTTTGTATGATCTAACCTTGGAAGTTACCTTGGACAAGTAGAGAAAGTCACTATTTCCTCTGCATGCTACAGGTTACAAGTGACTGGCTGTTGGCCCAGAGTCGAGAGGAAGCCACATACACCTCACCTCTCCATGGGAGTAGTGTCAAAGAACTTGTAGACCTGTCTTAAAACTGCTACGGGGGTTGTCCTGGGTGAGAGTTAGCAGTAGGTATAGCAGGGAAGCAGCTCAGATTGGAAGAGGCCAGAAGGCCCTAGCAGAGGTTGATTTATGGGGGTGACATCATTAAGAGTCCCTGATACATCTAGACATCTTGGGAAGAGATTTTTAGAGTAGTGCAGGGAGATTGAATTATTAGTAAGTACATGTTAAACAAAATAATTGATTGTTAACTCTGGATGGACAATAATTATATAAGGGAAAATTTCACATGAATTCATGTGGATATCATTTACACAGTGACAATAATGTAAACACCAATTACTGTACTAACCAAGTAGCACGATATAACTTATATTGGGAAGATGAGGGATTGGAAGGGCATATCATATGGTGAGTTGGATGTGGGAGAGGAAAGAGCGAATGTCCCTATCATCCATCCATAATTAATGCATACAAATTAAGAAAAAGTAGCATGCCATTTGGAGACATATTCTGAAATAATCAGCCAAAGGCAGGAAAAAGTATTACAGGAAATGGCAGGAGACGGGTTCAGGGGAAGAAAGCAGGATTTCTGTTTTCAAAACCTTTGACTTGTTAACCTATGTGGCGGTCCAACTTTGATGAAAATAACTAAAAAACAAACAAACTTTCTAGCAAAAGAAACGCTAGGTCCAGATCATTTTACAGGTGTACACTACCAATCATTTAAGCTAATCCCTATTATATATAAACTGTTTCAGAGACTAGAAAAAGAAGGAACATACCCTCATTATTAGGTGATGAGCCTGCTATGGTCTGATTGTTCATGTCCCCCCAAAGTTATATGTTGAAATCCTATGGTATTAGAAGGTAGAGCCTTTGGGAGGTGCTTAGGTCATGAAGGTGGGGCTTCATGAATGGTATTAGTGCTTTTGTAAAAAAGGTTCTACAGAGATCCCTTGCCTGTTCCACCACTTTGAGAACACAGTGAGAACGTCCCGGCTGTGAATCAGGAAGAAGGCCCTCACCAAAATGTGACCATGCTGGCGCCTTGATCTTGGACTTGTCAGCCTCCAGAGGTGTGAGAAATAAATTTCTGTTGTTTATAAGCCAACCAGTTTATAGTATGTTGTAGAGGAGCCCGAACGGACTAAGACAGAGCCTAATATTACCTTGACCCCAAAGCCAGATAAGGAGCTATAACAATAAAAAACATGCACCGGACTTGCTTAAGAACATAGGTACACTCCCAGTCCCCAGGCTCTGGGAGCTGCGAGAGAGCTTCTCTGTCCTGAGATGGAGGCAGACGGAACCCAGGCTGTGAGTGTGAAGGCTGAAGGGTTGTGGTGGGAATAGAGACCTGTACCTTATAAGCCAGGGGGCTATAGGTTTCATATAGTTGCTCTTTTATTCCCTTTCAGTATTTTGGTAACTTAAAAAAGACATTTGAAAGAAAAAAAAAAATAGGTACAGAAATCCTAGGTGAAAAATGGCAAGCCAAATCAAGCAAGAAGTGCATGTGGGCCTGTGCATGAGCGTGCACGCACCCCCACACACGCACCAGCAGGACATTTTGTGTCACCCAGGAATGCAAGGAAGGGCTTCACAGTGGGCCTTGAGTTGGCAGTTGGCTGCCCTGAGCCTGTCATTTTTCCCTCTGGGGCTTCCAGTGCTGTTAAGGAAAGCCAGCACACTCTTCAGTCCTCATTATTATCACTGCCCCGGAACTTGCAAGCACCAAAGCCGCCCCCTGTTCCAGTGCCAGACCTGCCCCTGCACCTCATTTCAGCTGACTGTGGGTGAAAGCCGTGGTGATTGTGATGCCACTGCATACCAGGGGTCCTCACACCCGACTTCCCACCAGCTGGAGTTCTGATTACCACCAGACTGGCGGGAAGGCCAACTCCAGACTCGCACCCTGAGGCTCTGCTGCCTTAGGACCCTTCTGATGCCAACTGTCATAGCCTGGGTGCCTCATAAAGCGGAGTCTGAGGCCGTGAGAGTCTGTGCTGTCATTCGCATCTCCGGAGAGGACTGAGGAAAGGGGGTGGAAGGAGGAAGAGCCAATCCGAGAGTGTGTTACTGAGCTGTCTGCCATTGAGTGCAGTTGACTGTTTTGTCTCATGGCACATCCCCTCAGAAACCACATAAACTGCTGGCTCCTGCCTTTTGCTGGTTAGAGGTCTGCCTTGTGTGGCTGGAGCAAGGCTCTCTTGATACCTCAGTGGACGTGAGAGCGGCTGCCTCCACGGTAACACCTTAACCACGAATCTCAGCAGTGGGTGCCCCTGGCTCCTCGTCTGAGGGAACAGCAGCCTGATGGAGGAAACCGCACGTGCCATTGCTCAGGCTGTTCCGTGCACATGTGCACCCCTGAGGAGACAAAACTGAGATGGCATCCTTGCCATATGGAAAATAATCTAATCCCTACCTCACTCCATACCCTAAGCAAAATACTTTTCAGCAAAGATCTCAAACAAAATTTATTTATTTATTTTCAGATGGAATTTAATTTTATTATCATTATTTGGTTTTTTGTTTTGTTTTTGTTTTTGTTTTGTTTTGGCGGGGGGAGAGAGAGAGGAGGAGCAGAGGGAGAGAGAGAATCTTAAGGAGGCTCCCCACCCAACACAGAGCCCGACACAGGCTCGATCTCACAATCCTGAGATCATGATCTGAGCCAAAACCAAGAGTGGGATGCTTAACTGACTGAGCCACCCAGGTGCCCCTCAAACAAAATTTAAAGAAGAAAATATAGGAGATATCAAAAGAGTTCTTGAAACAGAAGCACAAACCACAAAAAGTTGATATATTTTATATTGAAATTTTAGAAACTGTACATCAAAAGATAATATGAGTTATAAACTTGGAGATGTTTACAACATATACCTTACAAAGAATTAGCACCCAGAATATATCAAGAACTGCTACAAATCAATAAGAGAAAGACAAAGTATACAATGGCAAAATGGTAAAAGGATATGGACAGACAACTCACACAAGAGGAACCCCAAATAGCAAATAAACATATGAAACAATGCTCATTATCATTAATAACAGAGTAATGAAGATTAAAACCATAATATGGGTCTCTCCACACTTGGGTGTGATTCGCAGATGGACTGGTGCAAGTGTTGTGTTGGCCAAAACTGGACAAGCGTTGACTTAGGAATACATGCCTATGAATAAAAGTATGAAGACACACACTTCACATTTATGTAGCTGTTATCTGGTGGAGGGCAAGGGGGCAGGGGTGGGGCTTCTTCTGTATTTTTAATGTTTTTTTTTCTTAAGCTGGGTGATGGAAACATGGCTTTCATCATGTTATAATTTATACATTTTTTTCCAGTATAATATTTCACAAAAGAGAAGCAAAAGATGTGTTCATGTACTGAGCTCCTCTTTTGTGCTAGACCCTGTGTGGAGTGCTGGTGGGGGTTAGCAGTGTGTGAGTTCCAGGCCTTGCCCCCTTGGGGTCTCCCAGTCTTAGAGAGGGAGAAGAGAAGGCAGGATTTAATAGGGGTTGCATGGGTTGAGTGGTGGAGGGAGGCCCAGTTACAACCCTGTCATACAGGTGCCCGCAAACATCTCTTGACTGGGCCCATGGGAAGAAGTGGCCCAAAGGAATATGTGGGGAAGAAGTCAGCAAAGTAAGAGGCCAGGTGGGCAGCACTTTGGAGCTGGATGTCCTGATCTCAAATCTCAAGATTTTTACTTACTGCTTAGGGTGCCTCTTTGAACTTTAGCTTCTTCGAGATAAAATAGAGATAGCTCCCACCTTTTCCTGGTTATTGTGAGGCTGGGGGGGCACATGGCAGATGCTCGACAAACAGTAGGTCTTGTTTTAAAGAGGGCAAAGCATAGGTCAGATCTACTGCCGTCTTCATGTTCACTTTGTATTTTATTTTTTCCAAATACAATCTAAGGTAAATAGAGGGGCATGATGAATCCCCATGTGCCCATCCCCAGCCCAGACTCATTTCATCTACACCTCTATCCCCTTTCCCCATTATGTAGTCAGTCTGGGCCTCATGTCACTTGGCCATGTGCATTGCTATCTAAAAGAGCTCCCCTTGACCTTCGGGCAGATGGTGATCTCCCTGCAGAACACCACGGCAACCAGCCGCTACCTGCGAGTCCTCCCGCCTTCTACACCGTACTTCGCTCTGGGATTGGGTGAGTCATTCTAGCAGTGGCCTGGACCCCCTCAAAATTGTATCTGGGGCTTGCTCCTGGCGCAGGCCCACCTGACTGTCAGAGGAGCCTGGGCCCACCTTTCCCTTAGCAGTCCCTGGGTCCCTCCTGCTCTGCCGATAGCCTGCCCTGCTCCTGCCCATGCTCCTGGTGATGTCTCTGAATCCTGCCAGCCCCTTTCTTCAGGAGCCCCCTCCGGGCCCTGGGCCTGCCCTCTGCTCACCCTCCATGCTGCCAGTGCCCCCAGCCAAGCCATCCTCATTCCTCACTTAAACCATTGTGGGGGCTTCCCAGCCGGCCTTCCAGCTTCCACGACACAGTGCTTTTTCCAAGAATAGCTCTGGTCATGTCATTCCCCTCCCCAACCATGCTCGGAAGCTCAAATGGCTCTCTGCTGGCCACAAAATAAATTCTAAGCCATTAGGCCAGACATGGCCTCCCCTAACTATTCCAGATGGACCATATCACTCCCCCACCCACTTGCCCGGGCCCTGGTGTTTTCACCTGGACTCCCTGCCCTAGCAGCCTGTCCCCCTTGCGCGCCCTGGTGGTTCTGCCATCAGCATGGCCTTGACCCAGAAGGCATCTACTTATGGAGCAGCCCAGCTGTGATGGGGTCTACCTCTGTCCCCTGGTTGCCGCCTGTAGCACTTGAACTCAAGCCCCGGTGGCTGGCTGGTCCCCAGGTCCTCATCTGTTGCTTTTGTCATGCACAGGGATGTTCCCAGGAAAAGGTGGAATGGTGGCTCCTGGAATGACCTGCCAGTACATCGTCCAGTTTTTTCCCGACTGTCTTGGGGATTTTGATGATTTTATCTTAGTCGAGACCCAGTCAGCCCACACACTCCTAATCCCCTTGCAGGCCCGGAGGCCACCCCCAGTGCTGACGTGTGAGTGTGTACTCTGCCTTCCTTGGGATTCAGTTAGGGTTGACAAGTCCCTGTAAAGACTGCTTGCTCTCAGGGCCCCTTTGTGGCAGCACATGACTTGGTCCTCCTGGGCAGGGGCTTCTGGGTCCTCAGGAGATACCTGCTAGCAGCTTCCACACAGCCTTCCTTTGTGTCAGGCCCCAATTGTCCTACTTCCCAGTGGAGGCTGACTCAGAATTACACACAGCAGGAGAGGAGGCCAGCAGCCTAGCTAGCCTCAGCTCAGGCTTTGCTGGCTCCTGGATCCCCGTGTGGGCCTGCGCCACACTGAGCCAAGGAAGGGGTACCTGGGGCCCCCAGCGGATGTCACCTCTGTGGCTGTGTGGGTGGCTTCTTTGGGAAAGCTGGCTTTGGCTGGGCTCCCTCATTAGCAGCAAGCCTCTTCAGTTGGGCACAGGACTCTGGCCTACAATCCCCAGGGCCACGCTGCGTGGCCCTGGCTGAGGCCTGAGTCAACAGTGAACACAGACGGGGCACCTGGGTGGCTCAGACGGTTAAGCATCTGCCTTCTGCTCAGGTCATGATCCCGGGGTCCTGGGATCGAGCCCCGCATCGGGCTCCCTGCTCAGCAGGGAATCTGCTCCTCCCTCTCCCTCTGCTGCTCCCCCTGCTTGTGCTCTCTCTCTCTCTGTCAAATAAATAAATAAAATCTTAAAAAAAAAAAAACAAAACTGAGCATAGACTCCTGTTGATCTAGCCAGCAGTGCATGGAGACCGGTGGCTGCCATGTGGGTGCAGGGCTCAGGGCGTGTCCCCATTCATCCTCTCTGCTCTGGGTGCTGGGCCAGAGCCCCTGCATCCTTCCACGGCTGCTCTGAGCTCTGGCTGGACCTCAGCTGAACAAGGGCAACAGGGCCTATTCAGAGCCACGTGTTATTTCTGTTGTGCATCTTTTCCTATGGCTCTAGTATCACCAGTGTTGGACTGCGGTTACTGCCTCATTGGGGGAATGAAGGTAACCAGATTCGTCTGCAAAAACGTGGGCTTCAGCGTTGGCAAGTTCTGCATCATGCCTAAGAAGAGCTGGCCGCCACCAAGTTTCAGGGTGAGTGATCACAGACTGCTACCTGAAGCAGGAGCAAACCCATCCAAGGAAGTCCCGCCCACCCCCATCCCATGAGGAATGTGCTGGAGTGCACCTGTGACTGGAGACGCAGAGACAAAAGAATTGTGTAACGTCTGTCTCGCCCAGCTGCCATAATCAACATGTATGGAGACGAGCGCTGTAGTTCTTGTCACGCCACCGAAACCTGTGTCACCTGGGCACCTCGTATCTCCTCCCTTATCCTTCCAAGCCTGACTCAAGTGTCACTGCATTTACTCCTTCAGTCAGTCATTACTGTGGCAAATGTTTTCATACATCTGAGGTCCTACATTGGCAGCTCTTTGGCTGAATTCTGTGTGTGTATTTATTTGGCACAGTGCTCAAAAACATTTTTGGGGACATTTAAAACTAGGGGGATTTCACCTAAAAATCTGCATTTCCAGTCTCTGAAAAATTGGAGGGGTGCCTGGCTGGCTCAGTTGGTAGAGCGTGTGACTCTAGATCTCAGGGTTATGAGTTTGAGCCCCACGTAGGGTGTAGAAATTACTTTAAAAAATAAAATCTTTAAAAAAGGAAAAGGAGAAAAGAAAAATTGGAAGATGTGCAGCGCTGGGCCAGGATTCCCCGTGGCCCCTTGGCTGGAGCCGAGCGCCGGCACCATGGACCGCGTGCTCACAGTTATTTTTCAGCTCTGTTTCTCTGTAACCGTGTCTCTGGGAAGCAGGTGATAGATCCAGAGGACTGCGTGTTCCAAGACCATTTCACTCACTTCTGTTGCCTGCCAGGGTCCTCTAGGTGTGGGTTTATGTCCCTAGCGTGCTGAGGTGGCAGCTCCCCTCGACCCTGGGCCACCCATCGGGGATGGAGGGGATAGAACCACCCATCGGGGATGGAGGCAGCCACACAGGGCGCTGGGGTGGGGAAAGGACTATGCTTTGGGAGCCCTCCTCCCGGGCGAGGCCTCCTCTCATGCTTCTGCTTCATGTCAGTGGTGTTCCTTCTGCCTCCTACCAGGGCTCAGCTCCTCATGGGTGTTCTGTGCACCTTCGGCCCAGGGAAGGTGGAGGGAGTGCTTGGGGAATGGGCGAGCCTCAGTTTCTTCATTGGCTGTGTACTGGATGATCCTTAAGATCCTTCAGATTGCAAAAGAGATGTTTGGAGGAGAGAAGTGTGTAATCGGAGTGCTGGATTTTACAGTCTCTTCCATGCTCTTGTGTAATCTTCCGCTTTTCTTTAAGGCTGTTGCAACCATTGGCTTCATTGAGCAACGTCCCTTTGGAATCCTGCCTTCGGTGTTTGAGCTGGCTCCGGGGCAGGCCATATGTGTGGAGGTAGGTAATTAGACATCACGTATAGTTTCTCCTCTTTTCGATTGGCCATGGCTGTTTCCTCAACTACTTACGTGATTTCATTCGCCTCTGTGTTTTCGGGACTTGAATACCCACTCCCATTCCAGGATGGTTTCTGTGTAGGAGAACGTTCTTACATTCTGTGGGGTGATGTCATTTGACTCTCTCATGACCCCTCTTACAAAGCAAGTGCAGATAGCCCTAGCATTGCATCATGATCCCCCAATGCTGCTTGTCCACACCATTAGCCTGGGAGTCCCTCCCATCTTAGCTGCCTCCAGAATCTTCCTTTGGTTCTTTGGTCTCTCTTGGACACCTCCCTCCAGCCCCACCAGATCTAGTGCCTGGCTTTGTCCTCTTTTTCCTCTTTTATCCTCAGTTATAGGCTTGGCCAGGCCTGCCTTCCTTCCTTCGGCCTTATTCTGGACCTCTGCCAAAGCTCCCAGACTTGGATCTGCTGGCTGTGGGGCTTGTCCTTTCCTAACCAGCTTCTTTCAGTGGTCCCTTCGGCTCCTCACACTTGCTCACTGATCCCTGGCACAGTCTGTGAGGAATGATGATGTTTCCCTGCCCCTTTTGCTCCACACCTTCGCCCTCCCTGACTCCCCGGTCCAGGGATCAGACTCTGAGCCTTCCTCACTAGCCTGTTGGAGGAGGCATGACATTCAAGAGTGAACGCTGTCTGGTTTCTAGGGAAGGGGGTTTAAGCCCAGAGCCATAGGATTTTCAAACTACCTACTGCAATCTCCTGAGAATCTTGCGAACGCACTGGTGTCTTGGCCCCAGTCCTGAGGTTTTGACTTAATGGGTGTGGGGTTTGCCTGAGGCATAGATTTTTAAAGCCTTGCAGGTGTGCAGCAGAGTTTGAGGACCACTGCTGTAAGCTGCTTTGCCATAGGGAAAGGGCAGGCTTCCTTTATTAGCTGCTTTCCAGTGTCAAGTGCCTGATGGGATCTCGTTTGGGAGTCCTGGAGTGATGCCTTCTTGTTCATGTCTCTACTAATCTTTTTTTTTTTTTTTTTAAAGATTTTATTTATTTAACAGAGAGAGACACAGCGAGAGAGGGAGCACAAGTGGGGGGAGTGGGAGAGGGAGAAGCAGGCTTTCTGCCGAGCAGGGAGCCCGATGTGGGGCTCGACCCCAGAACCTTGGGATCATGACCTGAGCCGAAGGCAGACGCTTAACGACTGAGCCACCCAGGCGCCCCTGTCTCTACTAATCTGATCCCCGATAAGAACCTGGCTTTTGGGGTTGGGATGAAGCCAATTCAGGGCGTTGTAGGGCTTTGTCAGACCTCACCTGCTGATGGCTTGAGTCCTCTTGCCTGGTCCAGGCCTTGTCAGTACCTTATGGTCTGGCTTTAAGGAATTGGGGCTGGTCACCCCTGACCAGGCCAGGACATCCCCTCATCCCATCTTCCTGTGATCCCCAGGGAAAGGAAGAGGGGAGCAGCAGGACTCTTTGGAGAGCAGTGAGGAGTCAAGGGGAGCTTTTTCCCCTTGGCATCCCTTGTGTATTTTATTTATTGATTATTTGGGGTTTGTTTTAAAACTGGGTGGCTCAGTCAGTTACGCGTCTGCCTTCGGCTCAGGTCATGATCTCAGGGTCCTGGGAACGAGTCCCGCATCGGGCTCTTTGCTCAGCAGGGAACCTGCTTCTCCCTCTGCCTGCCACTCCCCCTTTGTGCACTGTCTCTTTCTCTCTGTGTCAAATAAAATCTTTTAAAAAATGTATTCATATTTCCAAATAAGAAACAAATTCACATGATGAAAAATCAAAAGCTACAACTATATAGAGTGAAGTGCTTCCCACAGATCGCTGCCCACGCTATACTCTGTTCCGCCCGCTCACTGTTCTGCTCTATCTTGAACAGCATTCTCCTATTTGTCACAGCTGCATAGTATCCCACTGCTCCAATGATCCATAGCTCAGGTCAGCTGTCCCCTACTGAGGGCCACGACGATTCTTTCTGATCTCTGGCCATTTCGGCAACTCCATACATCACTCTGTCCAACTATGAGTCTTCCGGCAGGTTCCAGGCCTTGAAGTGGGTTTGCCGACTCAGGGGTCTCTGCTGGTCAGAACTGTGATTCACGTTGCCCAAATCCCCACCACATGGGTATGTCAGGGTGTCTGTTCCCTCACACCCTTGCCAATTACAGTGTGTTATCAAACGTAAAAGAAAAACTTAAAAAAAAAAAGAGAAAACCTGTTGTCATGCGTATTTTAAAGCATATACAAAAATGGAGAGGCTAGTTTAACAACTCACTCCGGTCCTTAGCACCCAGTCAACATCGATCAACTCTTCACCAACCTCATCGCATCTACGCCCCTCCGTCCCTTCCAGCCAAACCCCGCCCTTCCCCTCCAGATGATTTTGAAGAAAATTCAGCTCTCTTTTCATTGCATTTCTGATTGCCGGCTTTCTGCTCTTTGCCAGTATGAAGGGTGAAAACTTTTTCTGGGTGGTTTTCATTTACATTTCTTTTATCATTAATGAGGTTAAACATGTGTTCATGGGTTGAAGAGCTGTTTGCATCTCAGTCTCTGTGAACTTTTTCTTCATGCCTTTCAACATGCTTCTTGCATTAGTCTGGAGTGGGGTCTTGGCAGAACCCCCTGGCCTTAGGGAGAAGGCGGGGGGTGAGGGGCGGGCAGCAGGGAGGGAAGTGAGAAGTGGAGACAAAGGGGAGGGGGGTATGTGTCTGAGAGGAGGAGGGAGGTAACAGGGCAGCCCTTCTCTCCGCCAGGTCTTGTTCCTCCCGACGAGCCTAGAAAAGGCAGAGCAGACCTTCATCATTGTATGTGACAACTGCCAGATAAAGGAGCTGGTGACCGTAGGTGGGCTTGTGTGTACTCCCAGGCCTGGGGCTGGGGTGGGCGGGTACCCTGACTCCAGAAGCTGCTGCACTAGGCTTGGCCGTGGTACGGCTCTTTGAGCCGCCCTGTCTCAGGGGGTAAGAGGGGCTGCTGCAGCCTCCAGGCTCTGGGGCCTGGTTTGGGGCCTGTTGCTCTGGTCAGACATTGGAGACCCAAGTCAGTGTGGCCTTTGGGACAATCCCAAGGAACCTTCTCGTGAGAGACAGATGGGAGCCTGGGGTGAAGTCTTTGATTTCTTCATTTTTAAACTCACCTCGATCTCCTTTGGGGAATTGCCAGAAACTTACACATAAATGACCAGAAGCACCCCAGTTTCTGTGGAGCTAGAAGGGGTATCCTGCTGGATTTCCCCAAGATGCCTGCCTGCCTTCCTTCCTTCCTTCTTTCCTTCCTTCCTTCTTTCTTTCCTTCCTTCCTTCTTTCCTTCCTTCCTTCTTTCTTTCCTTCCTTCCTTCTTTCTTTCCTTCCTTCCTTCCTTTCTTCCTTCCTTCCTTCCCTCTTTCCTTCCTTCCTTCCCTCCCTCCCTTCCTTCCTTCCGTTCATCCTTCCGTCCATCCATCTGTCTGTCCATCCATCCTTCCATCCAGTTTCACCTGGCAAGCATTAACTGAGTGCCTGCTATGGGCCAGGTTGTCAAAATCACCTCCTTGTAGTCTGGGAAGATACGGGTACAGGATCTGTGTGCTGATGGCCCCCTGTTCCCCTCTTTGTACACTTCCTGGGGTCATGGTCAAGGCCAGCTGCATGTGGACAGTGGCATGGATCCTGTGACAGCCTTTGGCCACAGAGTCCTAATGTCAGCCCCAGTGAAACTTTACCATCTTACTGTGTCAGGAATCGGGCAGCTGGTTGCTTTGGATCTGATCTATATTTCTGGCGAAGAAAGTCAGCCGGAGCCTGGAGAGCTCACAGACTTAACAGCCCAACACTTCATACGCTTTGAGCCCGAAAACCTTCAGTCCACAGCTAGAAAGCAGCTGATTATTAGAAATGCTACGTGAGTGACACTGTGCCGCCCCCTCCAACGTGCACCCTTTCTCCTTCCGCACCCGGCCCGGAGTTCCCAGGGAGGCCGGAGGGTCCTTCCAAGGGCCAGATGGAAGAACCCAGATTTGCACTGCCCATCACGGTAGCCACATGTGGCTATCGAAATTGAAATCAATTAAAACTAAAATAAAACTCACTTTTTCGGTGGCACCAGTCACATTTTAAGTACCAGCACGTGTGTAGCTCGTGACTCTCGTATTGGACAGAGCAGATAAGTAAGATTATCATTGCCGCTGTCTGTTAGATTGGACAGTGTTGTTCTAGATCATCCTGGAGTATCCTTAGCCCAGAGCAGTTTTGCAGAGAGGTCTTGCCCTGCCCATGAGGGGAAGCCAGCCAAGTTCCAAGATCAGGCAGATTGTGACCAGTGGGTTCAGTTCCTGACCATCCTGTGAGCACCGCCATTAAACTAGGACAGACCTTCCGTGGTGACCCCAGGCCTTACAAGGGTCTGTCTCCTGAGGTGACAAGCAGTACCCATCTGCCATCCCTCCCCATCAGCAGCATGCCGGAGTCCCGCCTCCCCACCACTGCGCAGTTGTCACTTCTCTGTTGGGAGCCGGTGGGCACATCCCCTTCCGGACAGAGCTGTCCTGGGAGGCCACAGCTGGAGGGGTGGAGGGTGGTAGAGTGGGGAGTCCAGGGGGCAAACCTCTGGAACTCTCACGTGGTAGTGGAGACTGCAGAAAATGTTCCGGATATCTACAGCTTAATAGTTAGAGCCTGATTCCCTGTGTTTACCATTTTCCCTGAGTTCCCGTGGCTCTAACCCCCAACTGCTGTAATGGAGAGAGGGAAGCTGTCTTAGGAGGTCTCCAGCGTGGACCCCTGACCCATGTGCTCCCCCACTTCCTGTTCCTGGGTCCTTTCTGCTCACTCCTGGAGTGGGACCCGGCCAGGCAGGGGGTCAGAAGACTGGGCCTGGCAAAATTGGGCCATAGATCTGCTGCCCCCACAGGCACGTGGAGCTGGCCTTCCACTGGCAGATCATGAAGCCTAACCTGCAGCCCCTGATGCCTGGAGAAACCTACAGCCTGGACAGCCTCAAGTACCACCCTGACAGGGAGACGGCCTTCTCCATCCTGCCTGAAAGAGGGGTTCTCAGCCCCCACACGGACCATGAATTCATCCTGAGCTTTTCTCCTCATGAGGTAAAAACGATGCCATCCTGGTAGTCACACGTGATGGAGTCGTGGCACTTTCACCACCCCCCCCGCCCCAGCCCCCATCCTTGTCCTTTAGTGACACTGAAGCCGCAGCTGAGCCTGACGAGATCCCGGCATCCTCCGAGGCCGGCACTTAGCTGAGAGTGGGGCTGGAGGACAAAGCAGCCTATTCTGCCTGGTCCCGATGGCATACACACCTTGCCTGTAGCAGGACCCTGGGCTCATTTCCTCAGCTCTGGCATCTTCCGTATTTCCACTGTGTCGGTGACAGTCGCACCTCTGCCCAGCCCCCGGCCTCCCCCAGAGAGTGAGGTGCAGGTGCCGAGGGCCGGGTTCCCACAGGGGGCTCCTGTGTGAGGAGAGGGGAAATGAGAGCTGGGGGTGAAGGGAGAACTCCCCTGCCTGTCCAGCCGACATCCGGCCCTACTGTTCTGGGAAGCTGTGGTGCCTCCCACAGTTGAGGGCGCTGCCGAGAGAGGCAGTGTCAGGGCCTGGAGAGCCTGTCCCTCCTGTCCGCTGAGGCCCCGCTGAGGTAGGAACGCCAGCCTTGAGACTGCGGCGGCCCCACATCCCGAGTGCTGCTTCCCTCCCTGGGGTAGGGGCGGTAGTAGGGAAGCAGCGCTGTGGTTTTCGGAAGGCCTCTCTGCCATGGCTCCCGGCTTCTCCAGGACAGCGGATTGGAGTGCGGGTTGTTTTCAGGGTGCTGTACTTGTCTTGCAGCCCAGGGATTTTCACAGTGTGCTCCAGATGGTGCTAGAGGAAGTCCCAGAGCCCATGAAGTGAGTGGGGACTGGGCCCTATATGAGGGGTGGGCAGCGGGGCCTGCCCTCCCCTTGGGGGTACTGGGGAAGGTGACGGCAAGGAGGGAAGCAGCCCCCTGACCCCCAGCAGGCCTTGACAGGGGAGTGCTTCTGCCTTGCCCTGGCACCTAGGCCCAGAGGGGCTCAGCTGCGGGGAACGGCTCGCTGGGCTCCGCTTAGCCTCAGCACCGGGCTGCCAGGCCGCTGGGCCCTGGGTGGTGGCGACTAAGGAGGAGAGGCTCTGCCCTGCCGGGGGCATCTCCATCAGCTCTCCCCTGGGCAGACAGTCAGGGTGGGTCTCCGGTCAGCCTCATGTGGAGACCCAGGCTGGGTACCACTACGGCATAGTCCCGGGAAGCAGCAGGCCAGGCACCCCGTCCCAGTACTATCACTGTTTGGCTGGCTCGTGCCTCTGATTTGAGGTGCTTGGGAGCTGTGGGTAGGGGAGTGCTTTCTTTTCACAAGACCACAGAGAAGGGACAGAGGTGAGGGCCATGCAGGGCCATGCTCCCAGCCATCTTCCCAGGCTGCGTTGGCTCTTAGCTCACGGTGGGTTTGTGTTCAGCTTGGAACAGGAAAACCTGAAGGATTTTTCTTACTCTGTGGATGACGTGATTGTCCTGGACATCGAGGTGAAAGGCTCAGTGGAACCTTTCCAGGTTCTCTTAGAACCGTATGCCCTCATCATCCCCGGGGAGAACTACGTTGGCATAAATGTGAAGAAAAATTTTAAGGTAGGCTATGGTCTCCCCCCAGCCTAGGAGTGTGCGGAACTTGGCATGAGCATAGGGAGGATATGGCTGGAGGGGTGGATGATAGCCACTGCATAGAGGATGAGACTGTCCCCAGGGCTCTTGAACCTGACTTGATGTGCACCGATGATGGGCCGGGCACATCTGTCATTTCACCAGCTCCCCAGCATCCTCCGAACGATAGGGCTGTGGCACCATTCCTGTGGTTGTGGGTCTTCGGTGGGATATGTGCCCACAAACCCTGCCGTGTGGTGTCGGTGCTGTTGGATGGCCAAGAAGTAGCTGGGAGGGTGTCGGGAGGTCCCGTTGTGGGCCCATAGCCCCGCAGTCCTTTGGTGGGTACAGATTTGTGCAGGGGTGGTGCCTGGGGAGCCTGGATTGGGGCGTGTCTTACAGATGTGGAACAACAGCAAGTCCCCCATCAGATACCTGTGGGGGAAGATCAGTGACTGCCACATCATTGAAGTGGAACCCTGCATGGGGACCATAGGTACTGCAGGGATGGTGGGGAGGGGGGGGGCGTGACCTCCTGGGGCTGGCTGGGTAGGGAGGCGACCTGAGAGGACAGGGGGCCTGTGCAGGGGTTCAGGGGATTCTGGGATCAGCTCCAGCTGCAACCGGGCTTGTGTGGTGGATGAGAAGTCGGCGGAGGCCAGACATCTGGGCCCAGCCGCAGCGGGGAACTGCCCCCCTCCCTTTCTCCAGCTCACTTCCCCCTCTCTTCCAGAGCCCAGCGAGGTGGAGGATTTTGAGTTGAGCTTTACCGGGGGTGTCCCTGGCCCAACAAGCCAGGACCTGCTGTGTGAAATCCAAAACTCACCCTCGCCAGTGGTATTACACATTGAGGCGGCCTTTAAGGTGCTGCTGGGGGTGCTGCGCGGCTCGGTGGGCCAGCAGGGTGGCAGGGGTAGGGCGCAGAGTCCACTCCCAAGGCGGCCCAGTGACAGGCCCCTCTGGGTGTCTCAGGGGCCCGCCCTTGTCATCAACGTCTCAGCCCTTCAGTTTGGTTTGCTGCGCCTGGGGCAGAAAGCCACCGACTCCATCCAGATCCAGAACGTCAGCCAGCTCCCGGCCACGTGGTGCATGAGGGAGAGCCTGGTCTGCCTCCAAGAGAGGCGTGAGGGCGTAAGTCCGGCACCGCTGGCCCCAGCACTGCCGCCCCTCCCCCGCGGGAGCCGATCCACCTGTGGTGTAGGAAGGGAGACCTGTCCTGACGCATTCAGAGCATTGAGGCTGGACAGGAAGGGCCTGCCTCGTCACTCCTGCCTGGCAGTGTCCCCGGTTCTCCCCATCTCTGAGGCAGTTGGGCTCCCCCGGACAGCAGAACTTAACCCCGAACTGGATTTTACTGTTCCTTTCTCCACCATCTGATGTGGAAATAAGACATGGGTTTCTCCCTCTGTCAAAGCAGGCTGAGTTGGGAGGAAAATAGGCAGCTGAGCTGGGCCGGAAGCTCCCAGGCCTCCAGAGGGGGTCCGACCCTCAGGGCTCACCCCCAAGGCTCCCAACCTCCCAGGGACTGTGCTCGCAGTTTGAGTACCTGCCACCAGGGGGCACTTGCGCCGGGCTTGCGGCCCCAAACAGGAGAATCCAGCATACATTTCCACTCAAGTAGCTCTTTCCTTTTAACTACAAACACAGAAAACACTGAAAGTGATTAAGTATTATCATCATCATCATCACATTTAAATATGATGTGCAATCCAGAGCAAAACCAGAGCGAGTGGCACGAAACGTCAGTTACTCCTACCTGCCCGCGGGTAGCTGTGAGTCACCGCTGGTCACCCCCACTCTTCATACACGGGGCAGCTGTGACTTCTTGGGAGCTGCCTTAGGTCCTTATTGCCCATGTGACGCTCTGACCAGGTCTGTGTGGTGAAAGCACCCTCCTTCTGACTGCTTCCTGCCAAGTCCCCTCTTGCTTGCCCACTTACCATCCAGAGGCAGAACATTGCCCTTCCCTCCTTCCACATGCAGAAGCCCAGGAAAGACAGGTGCAGCCGCAGATCCATCGTATCTGCCAGTGGGTGATCCCTTTTTCCTGGACCTTTCCTTTACACTTGACCGGCCTTGTCCTTTAGGCAACGGCCTCATTTCTGCAGCTGGGCACTCTGAAACTTAGCAGTTGGGACAATTTGCATCAAATCACCAACACCATTGCCAAGAACCATTGCCAAATGTCCTGTTACACAGGCTTGGAGTTTGGCACTTTCTGTCCAGGCTCATCGGTCTCCCCACTCGGATTTGGGAACCGTGGAAAATGGGGACAGGGACAGGGTGGTATCAATATCTTTAGGCAGGAAGCTTTTCTTCAAATGAAACCTTAGGCAGAAGCCCAAGATGGAAAATAAAGTGTGACTGCTCTGGCCACCGTACTCTGGGGCTACCCAGACCACAGACCACAGCCAGCCTCCTTATTGGATAGACACAGAGAAGGATAGTGGTTTCCCCAGGGTCACACAGCTAGTGAGTGGTGGAATCAACAGATCCTGGTTCTCTAATTCCCAATCTGGGTTTTTCTCCCACTGTGAAGAATGATAATTTTTTATAATTGAAGTAACTGTCAATTTCATAGTATATTAAGATTTATGTCTTAATTGAGCCTGGTTTGAATCCTGTCTCTACAGTTCTCTGTACTCTGTTCTTTTGAGCTCTCAAAAATAATGTTGGGATTTGGGGTCTGTTAGATGTGCTCAGGTCAGGGGCACAGAGACGCAGTCCTGGCCTACAGCATCCCCCCAGGACTCCCGGGGAGACACATGTGAGGAACAACGACCAAGGAAAGCAAAGGGGCTCTTCTTTACTACCAGAGCTTGGGGCCCAGACGTGAGCACATGAGCCGCTTTTGCTGAGAGTTAGTCCAGCCGCTCCCTCCCACCAGTGCCGGGGAGGTGAGCCGTCAGAACCAAGAGAGCACAGAGCCCAAGACAAGCACTCTGGAACTGACCTGGCCAGCATGGCAGTCTGGGTGGGAGGAAGGGGGTAGAAGACCGCAGGCCTCCACGGGATGGGCAGGCTGCCCTCCAGGCAGGGGCCTGACACTCACTGTCTCAGTCTCCTGGAATGAAGAGACCAAAGAGGGGATAGCGTCCCTCCAGGGTGTGACCTTTCCATGTTCAGTGACACCCTCACTAGGCAGTGTGACCATGGGGCCCTTCAGTCAGACCAGTGCTCCTTGTCTCAGTTGGGAACAGGAAGATGGGGGTAGAGAGCCCCCCTTGCAGGTGCATTCTTCTTCCTAAGCTTTTGTCCTTCTTTTCTCCCTCTCTGTGCCTGGTATGGAGGCTAAGGGGTTCAAGCCTGCAGTGGGCAATGGTGGGGAGGGCGGTTGGTCGTGGAAGCATCACACTTCTTCCAATGGTTTTCCGTCCTTAGAGCCCTCAGGGTCCTGACCCATGCCTGCACACTGGGGCTGCCCTCTACCTCTCAGATCTGGGCCAGCACATGGGGACCCTCTCCTTTACTTAGAGACTTGGTTTTTGTTCTCTTAATCCCGAGAGCCCTGCTCTCCCTGCTTGCTTTGTCCTGCATCCTAGCAGCTCTTTGAGGAGGTGGGGCAGCTTGGGGGCTACCCAACTGCCAGTTCTGCAATTCCAAGTGTCCTCTCCTCATTCTTCTGGATTGACCTCCACACCAGGTATCTCCCTTCGACATTGAGCCCTCAAGCGGGCAGATTCACCCTCTGGGGGAGTGCAGAGTAAACATCACCTTGGAGGCCAAGCAGTGTCAGCGACTGCAGACCGTCCTGGAGCTGGAGGTGGTAAACGGGGCCTGGAGGTAAGGGGGCAGCCAGGCAGCCATGACAGCCCACTCCATGCCTCATCACAGTATGTGGATATTGTACGCCATGAAGGATTTATAGTCATTAAGGAATTTAAGGGTATTGAAACATGTTTATTCTATAAAATTTGGAAATTACAGAAAAGAAAATCCATGGCCCAGAGAAAATTCACTGGTCATGTTATAGGGAATATCCTTCTAGTCTGTGTGCCAAAGGATTGGAAATGAGTACAATCACTTTCAACAGCACTCTGTGTCACCCAGTAAAGTCAAGTGTGTGCATTCCCTGTGACCCAGCATCAGCCCTCGGAGAGGCGCCCCCAGAGAAACACACACGTGTGTGTTGGGAGCCACCCAGGCGCCCCCATATTCATTTTTTTTAAAGATTTTATTTATTCACTTGAGACATAGAGATACAGAGAGAGAGAGCATGAGCAGGGGGAGAGGCAGAGGGAGAGGGAGAAGCAGGCTCCCCGCTGAGCCGGGAGCCCGATGTGGGACTCGATCCCAGGACCCTGGGATCATGACCTGAGCCGAAGGCAGACGCTTAACCAGCTGAGCCCCCCAGGCGCCCCTCATACTCATTTTCTTAAGCTGAGTAAGGGTGGTACACAGGTGTTCTTACTATTCTTTAAACTATATATGTAATTTATGCTGTAGCTGTGTTTAATAGTCATTTCTGCATATATTTGGTATTTCATTATAAAAACACTTAAGTGCTTGTTTTAAATCTTCATGGATACTCTTGAATTATCCTCCAAAAAGACTGCCATTTTATACTTCCACCTCTAGCGCATGAAGCTGCGCATTACCCTACGCACTCACAGTGACATCTGACTTTTAAATGTGACCACCTGATGGCTGCGGGGGTGGGACCACCTGTGTCCGTTTGGTTTGAGTGTACTTCCACCCAATCACCAGCACATATTTCAGTGGGACTCTTCCTCACTGGTCCCACGTGGCATCTTGCAGCCCTTAAATACCAAGGTCAAGTCATTCTCCCCTGGGAGAATGCCTTTTATTAAGTCTGCCATCTTCCTTTCCTATCTCTGTTCTTCAAGAACCCAGCGTGAATCAGAATGTTTCCAGTGTAGGTGATGGAAACACAGATGGAACCAACTTAAGCATAACAGGGAAGCTGCTGGCTCCTGGAAGGGGGCATTCCTGCCCTCCTGAATCCATGGGCTCCAGCCTTTTTGGGTCTGCTCTTCTGCTTCTCTCTCATTCTTTACCTCCTTCCCTCACCCTCACCGCCCCACCCCCCAACTCTGCTTCTCCGCTCGCCTTTCTCTCCCCTGGTGGCAAGGGCTCTTGGCCACTCTGCCCTGGGGAGGGGGGGCCACTTAAGGCTCCAGGCTCCCACACTCCCAGCTTAACAACCTTGGAGAATAAGGAAACCGGCTTTCTTCGGAGGTGGGCTCTGATTGGGCCTCTTTGGGTCACGTGCCCCCTCCCCACATGCCTGTGCCAGAGGGGGAGGGGCGGCCTCCAGAAGAAGCTGGTGGGAAAGTGGCCAGACAAGAGAAGACCGTAGCCCCCCCAGCCCACCACAGGTCTGCTGCATCTGGACTGCAGGAATTTAACCATTTTCCTCATATCGTCCATCTCAGCGTTTGTGCTCCTTGTTCAGGGAGATGTCCTTGGCCTTGCAGGGTGCTAATTCGGTCTTTGGTGGATGCCCTTCTTTTGGCAGTCATATTTTTAAATGTGAAGCTTTTTTGCTCTCGGATTCATCCTTTTTTATAGTAGTCTGTTACTGTCTTATGGACGCAGCAGTGTCTCAGATTCCCCCAAGGAAACTCACCTTTGTTTTCTCACCTTTTGGTTGGGATCCTTCTCCTTTACTTTTGGGGTTTTCTTCTGCAATAAGTAATCCTTGGCTGCCCACTCCAGATTTGGAGTGGGAGAGGAAGGAGATTTACACGAGGAGCTGGTGGTCTAGGTTTCTGAGGAAGGGGGTGTAGGTGTGGAGAGCACTCCTCTTCCAGGGAGCGAAGTGGACGTGAGCACCCTCAGTACCCAGGGACCTGAATCCAGGAGGAAGAAGGCACCTTTGGGGAAGGCAGCCAAGACAAACAGTAGAGGCAGCCCACCCTGGCCAGCTACTCAAATCTTTGCATTCCTTCATCTGTAAATAGGAATGAAGTGGATTTCTATGGTTGTTTTCCCTCGGTGCTAGTTGAGAGGCCCCGTGTTCCTGCAGAATCAGCCCTGACCTCTGTCAGCCCCACACCCACCTTCCAGTGTGTTGCTGTGTGGGCGTGCGGTGTGTGTGCGTGCGTGTGTTCGTGAGCTCAGGCGTTGGGGCCCTGAACTGGCCATGCTAACCTGCAGGCAGTCTTGAGTTAAGTCCTTGGCCCTTTCCCCACGGCCCACTCCTGCCCATGAGGTGCTTCGTTCTGTTGTTAGGGAAGCTCTGCAGGGCCTTCTTCTCCAGGGATTTTAGATTGTTCTCTGTGTGATTAGCTAATCTGATCACGTCCTTTCTTCTTCTTTTTTTTTTCTCATTAGAACAGCATTATATTTACTTCTTTATTCTTTATTTACAGTTTTCCACAAATGGTATGTGATATAATGGTGCAGGTGTAACAGTGGCCAATCCTGACCCAGTCTCCAGCCTTCTCTACTCTGCTGGCCTATTTATCCACATCCTCATGATCTGTTAATGGTAGTCATCCCAGTGTGTGTGAAGTGATATTTCATTGAGGATTTGGTTTATTTTTTCCTAATGGCAAATGATGTTTTGCATCTTTCATGTGCTTATTGGCCATTGTCTTCTTTGGAGAACCGTATTGAGATCTTTGCCCACTTTTTAAAAATAGGGTTGTCTTTTTTTATTATGGAGTTGTAAGTGTTCTTTATATATTCTAGATATAAATCTCTTATTAAGTATATGATTTTCAAATATTTTCTCCCATTCTGAGGATTATCCTTTCACTTTCTTGATGGTATACTGCAAAGCCTAAAAATTCTTAATTTCCGTGAGGTCCATTTTATTTTTCTCTTTTGTTGCTTGTAGTTTTGAGGTTATATCTAAAAAACCATTGCCTAATCTCACGTCACAAAGATTTTCTTCTAAGAGTTTTGTAGTTTGGGCTCATACATTAAGGTCTCTGATCTGTTTTGAGTTAATTTTTGTGTATGGTGTGAGGAAGGGATCCAGCTTCATTCTTTTCTATGCAGATAACCAGTTGTTCCAGCACCATTTTTTAAAAAAGATTTATTTATTTGAGAGAGAGACTGAGTGTGTGATCGGGGGGAGGGACAGAGGGAGAGGGAGACAAGCAGTCTCCCCACTGAGCAGGGAGCCCAACATTGGGCTTGATCCTAGGACCCTGAGATCATGACCTGACCCAAAATCAAGAGTCAGACCCTCAGCTGACTGAACCACCCAGGTGCCCCTCGGCACCATTTTTTAAGAACGCTATTCTTTACATTGACTTGTCTTGGCACCCTTGTCAAAATCAATTGATTAGGGGCACCTGGCTGGCTTATTCAGTGGGGCATGTGACTCTTGATCTCAGGGTTGTAAGTTTGAGCCCCACACTGGGTGTAGAGATTACTTTAAAAAAAAATCTTAAATCAATTGGCTATACACGTGAAGGTTTATTTATGGACTCTCAGTTCTGTTCCATTGATCTATATAATTATTCTTATGCTAGTACCACATTTTCTTGATTACTGTGGCTTTGTAGTAAGATTTGGAATCAGGAAGTATGAATTCTCCACTTTGTTGTTCTTTTTCAAGATTGTTTTGGCTATTTTGGGTCCTTAGAATTTCCATATGAGTTCTAGGATCAGTTTATCAATTATGGCAAATAACCAGCTAGGATTTTAATAGGGACTGTATTGGATCTGTTGGTCAATTTGGGGAGTATATTCACCTTAACCATATTAAGTCTTCTTATCTGTGAACATGAAATGTCTTTCCATTTATTTAGGTTTTTTTTCATTTCTTTTGATGATGTTTTGTCATTTTCAGTGTATAAATCTTGTACTTCTTTTGTTAAAGTTATTCCTATGTATCTTTTTTGATGCTTTTGGAAATGGACTGGTTTTCTTAATTTCATTTTATGAATATTCATTGCTAGTTTATAGAAATACAAATATTTTTGTTCATTGATCTTGTATCGCACAACCTTGCTGAATTCATTATTATTTCTAATAGTTCTCTAAGTAGAAGATTGTGTCATCAGTATATAGAGATAATTTTACTTCTTCTTGTCCAATTGATATGCTTTTTATTTCTTTTTCCTGCTTAATGGACCGAATACTCCAGTATAAAGTTGAATAAAAGTGGCAAAAGTAGACATCCTTGTCTTGTTCCCCATCTTTAAAAGAAAGCAGTCTTTCCCTGTTATGTAAGATGTTAGCTCTTGGCTTTTTGTTGATGTCCTTTATCAGGTTGAGGAAGTTCCCTCCTATTCCTAGTTTGCTGATTGTTTTTCTATTGAAAGAATGTTAGATTTCCTTGAATGTTTTTTTCTGCATCTATTGAAATGATCATGTCCTTTTTATCCTTTGTGTGTGTCAACATGGTGTTTTACATTGACTTTTGGATGTTAAAACCAACCTTGTATTCTTATAAAAATCCCATTTGGTCAGTGTATGGTCCTTTTTATATGTTGCTGGATTTGGGTTGCTGATATTTTTTTGAGGATTTTTGTATCTGTAGTCATAAGAGATATTGGTCTGTGTTTTTGTGTGTGATGTCTTTGTCTGGTTTTGTTACTAGAGTAATACATCTTAGAATGAGTTTGGAAATGTTCATTCCCCTTCTCTGTCACTTAAGAGTTTGTGAAAGATTGGTGTGAGTGTATGTCTAGATTTACTATATTGTTCCATTGGTCTGTGTGTATATCTCTCCACCAATGGTTCACTATCTTGATTACTGTAGCCATAGAGTAAGTCTTAACATTCAGTACAGTGATTTCTTATCATATTCTTCTTTTTAAAAATTATTTTAGTTATTCTATGTCCTCTGTGTTTCCATATAAATTTTATAATGAGCTTGTCTATATTTACAAAAATCCTTTTTGGGAGTTTCCTAAGAATTATGTTAAACCTATAGATCAATTTGTGGAGAATTGACATCTTTACTGTGTTGAGTCTTCTAATCCATGAACATAGTATATCTCTCCTTTTATTCAATCTTTGATTTCTGGGGTGCCTGGGTGGCTCAGTCGTTAAGCGTCTGCCTTCGGCTCAGGTCATGATCACAGGGTCCTGAGATGGAGCCCCTCGTTGGGCTCCCTGCTCGGCGGGAAGCCTGCTTCTCCCTCTCCCACTCCCCCTGCTTGTGTTCCCTCTCTCACTGTCTCTCTCTCTGTCAAATAAACAAATAAAATCTTAAAAAAAAAAATCTTTGATTTCTCTCATCTGTGTTGTGTAGTTGTCAGCATATAAATCCTGTACAAGTTTTATTAGATTTATACCTAAGTATTGCAGTTTTTCTGAACAATCATAAATAGTATTGTATTTTTAATTTCTATGCCCACATGTTCGTGGTCCACAGATGTGATTTTGTACCCCGTAACTTTGCTGACTCATTAATTGTGGAAGGTTGTTGCATTTGTTGTTGTTATTGTTTTTTAAGAAGTTCTTAAAATATAGACTCCTTGGGGTTTTCCACATAGACCCTCATGTCATCTGCAAATAGGGAGTTTTGTTTCTTCTCTAATCAGTATACCTGTTATTTCCTTGTGTTCCAGCTACCTTCCTGTGTATGCTGAGGTACAGGAGCCCCATGTGTACCTGCAAAGCAGCCACGTGGAAGTCACGAACCTCTACGTGGGCGTGCCCACCAAGGCAACTGTTACACTCATCAACGGCACACTCCTGCCTACCCGATTCCACTGGGGCACGGTGAGTGAGCCTGCACCTTCAGCCACCGGGTCTGCAGCCCTCAGCACCAGAGGCCCATGTGGAGAGGGAGGTTGCCCCCCAGGTGCTCACCTCTCTCCCGCAGCCTGCCCCTTGCCCCACAGTGCTCAGAACTGCTGGGCTCCTTGAAGGAGCAGCACATCTGGTCTGGTTTTTCCTTGTCCTGCCTCCAGGGAATTCTAGTTCCCTAGCTGAGAAGGAGTCACTGGAACACCCAGCCTGGGCTCCCAGCCGGCGTAGCCCATGGCTGGCCCACATAGCTGTTGCGAGCCCCGCTAGGCACTGCCCGAGGGACTGACCGTGGAGCTTGCTTTGTGTGCCGTGGGAGGTGGGAGATGGGGCCATGTCCCGTGCCTCAGAGGCGGTTGCCCTCTCCTCACCCTCACCCTGGGCCTCCCAGGGCAGCTTGTTTAGTCTAGGCAACGCCTGACAGGCGTGAGGTCCGCCCAGGGTTGGGGAGGGCAGGAGAAGGGACCGGTGGATTAGCCCCGCCAGAGAGCAGCCAGCCCCTTCTGGTCCTGCTGCGGGCCCCCAGACCGCCAGCCTCCAGCAGAGCGCGCCCCAGTGCTAAGCCCTGTGCGGACCCCGGGTCCACGCCGGGAATCCAGCGTGTGACAAGAGGGCCCCCATACCCACATGTCTGCCAGCTGCTGGGGTGCCAAGCAAGCGTCTGCACGGCAAGGGCCTCCCCCAGACGCGGCACGCTGGGCCCCAGTGAGGAGCGCCACATCAGCCTGGAGCTGGCTACTCACACCCAGGTGAGTTAGGTGGTGAGGGGGCCTGAGGGGCTAGGAAGGCACCCTACCCCACTCCTGTAAGAGGGCAAGAGATTCCTTGCATTTGGGTCTGGGGTCCCCATTCCTGTTAGGCCTGCTCTCTAGGGATACAAGGTCAGGAAGCCCGGAGCAGGCCTGAGTGGCCCTCAGAACCACTGGCCATGTGTAGCCTTTGGCACCAGCTTTACCCTCCCCTCGTCTGCAGCCATAGGTGGGCCCGGCTTTCCAATTTGCCCAAGGATGCGGAACAGGCCCTGTGCTGGGTGCTACTGGGAGAGGCTAGCTGGTGGCCGCCTTCCCGGAAGAAGGGCACAGCTGCTCCCTGACGCAGCCTACAGGAAGGCCATCGGGGAGGAACTTGCTCAGTACTTGGTTGGGGGTTGCTGGCTATCTGTTTGTGGTTCTTGTGGGAAAAGAGACTTCTTCCTTGTGGAGACGTGGAGACCCAGTCCCATTTCTCCCTGGCAAACCTGGAGACAGTAGACTTTCTTTCTCCGCTGAGTCTGAGCTCTACAGGGATAAGCAGATGGACACAGGCACAGAGCAGGCCTCAGTCAGGAAGGGCTTGATTTCTGTGGTAACAGCTTCATCAGAATAAGTGTGTAGCTTCTCCAGAGGCCCACTTTGAGGGTCTCCCTTCGTGTGGGTATGCACAGAAATTCACAGCAGACTCAACCAGGATCCCTGAGGAAGGGGCCAGGATGTGGGACGTCAGGCTGGGCCTGTGGATGGTGGCTCACTGGAGGGACTGAGGAGCCCTTCCACAGAGATGAGACTAGACAGAGGTCAAGGCCTCTGTGCTGAGTGTCCCACAGCAACCACCGCTGCTAGGGAAGACCATGTGAGGCCCAGGCCTGGGACTTACGTGTACTGATATGCCCTTGGTGGGCTTTCTTATAGGACGAGCTGAGCGATCTGGCCCTCCCTTGTACCGTGTCAGGCATGAAGGAGCCACTGGTTCTGGGCATTTCTGGGAAACCCCAGGGACTGCAGGTGGCTATTGCCATCTCTATGGAGGGCTCTGACAGCAGGTGAGCCCAGGGCTGGGGCCAGGGCCTGAGGGTTGAAGCGACCATACAGAGGACTAGCACTGCACTGTGATACCAGCCTACTCCCAGCTGATTCCTGCGGCCAGGAAAGGGCCACAGTATTATTGTGCCCCTGCCAACCTCTCTGGGAGCAGGTCTCTCTACCCAAACCCTGCGCTCTGTGTGGTCTTTCCCCCACCTACTTGGAGGCATGGCATCCGGGCAGGTAGGAGATGCAGGGGGCAGGGCCGTAGGCAGCTTGGGCTTTCCCACACAAGGCCCAGCAAGCGGGAGATAGGCCAGTCACCCCTGGTCAGGGAAGGTTTGTGGTTGAGGCCCCTCTTGGCGTCCTGAGCTGACAGGAAGGATGTGTCTGTGGGGTGGCAGCTTCACGGGAGGCAGTCTGAGGATGAAGCCCAGTGTGTAGGCAGCTCTCACACTTCCCCCCAGGGGGCTCTCTGGGCGGGGCCAAGGGTGGCCTGTAACTTCGTGCCCTGGGCCCGGGGCAGTGTTCCCAGCACGGAGCTGTGGCCGGGCCGCCTGGAGGAACTCCGCCTTGACTTCGGCTCCAAGGTGCCTCTGAGGACCCACGTGAGCTGCCCTCTCATCCTGACCAACCGCTCCCCGATACAGACACCTTTCACCCTCAAGTTTGAGTACTTCGGGAGTCCCCAGGACAGCCTGAACCAGAAACCCAGTGTGTAAGTCCGGTTTCTTTCAGGGGCAGTTCCCAGGGAGGACGGGGCCGGGCGGGGTTGCCCTATTAAGCATCTATGTGGCTTAGGCGGCCAGAGGCTGGTGTGAGGAGTGAGAAGAAGTGTGTTTTCACAAGGATACCTGGAGAAATGTAGAGAAACGGCTCCTACCCCCATCTCCCAGACTCTGAGGGGGCCTTCGGGAGAGGCTGGGGTTGTGGCGAGCGGGGGCGGGGGGGCACTCCCGGCGGATGAGGCGGTAGAGATGAAGCCAGCGGGTGAGGGAGAAGTTCGTGGCAGCGGCGGGAGCCGTGTAGGCAGAGATGTCGCAGGGAGGCTTTCTGCAAAGCTGTAACTGGACATCAGCCACGGGGAAAGGATTTACGCCACAGAAGCTGGTGGTCTACCAGCACACCAGAGCAAACACCTCACCACCTCGTCTCCTAAGGCGAGGAAGCCCAACTTGAAAACCACTGCCATGGCTGGTGGGGAGCCACTCACGGTTTGTAAGCCATTACCTTTCCCACTCCAGGAAAGTTAGTGGGCACTCGATGCTGGACGCATGTCAGCAGAAAAGACTGGAAACAGGGCCTTTTGCAGAAGGCTGGGCAAGAGATGAGGAGTCTGGGCTGGGTTGGTATCCGGGGTCAGCGGGGCAGAGCCTGGGGACAAGGGGTCCCTACCCCAGCGCCCTTCTGTGTTTCTGGGAAGGCAGTCCCTCAGCTGGTGGGTGGCCTGTAGCCAGGGGGCTTTGGGTGGTGGGGGTGTAGCAGGTGCCAAGACCAGAGAGGGAGGTGAACAGACCTGACCTCTCCCCTGGGAGGAGCAGTCGGAGCGGCCTTCCTCCACTGGGCATCTGGTAGGATGCTAGTTGCGGGGAGACATGGCTCAGCTCTGGGGAACAGCCCTGATGGCTTGATGCTGTTTCTGTATCCTGTCTGGTAAAGCCCTGACATGCCCCCTGCCCTGCTGAAGACATCACGGATTCGAGAACACTTGGCCAGGCGAGAGCAGCTGAGTAAGAGCCCCAGTGGGGGCCAGAGCAGGGGTTCCTGGGGCCTTCTCAGGGGGTGGGCCGCCTGCTGCAGGGAGGGGGCCCTGGCCACAGCCCCATTTCAGGATCTTTTCTAGCAAAACCTCTGAGATGGCCATGGCCCTCCTCCTGACTCCCTTTTTGAATGAGGCTGTCTCCTGGCATACAGCCCGTGGACAGGGCCTTGTTTTGATTTGGGATGGGTGACGGCTCAGAAGGGAGGGCTCCCACCAGGGCCTGGTCCCTGAGAGGTGAGCGAGGCTGCCTGCTGGATTCTGGACTCCCGGGAGGAGGGTCTGTTTAACCAGACCAAGGCAAGGCTGTGGAGTGGCTTATCTGGTATAGTGCTTTGCTAACTCCTGAGGGTTTGGACCTCCTTCCTGCCCTGGAGTCCTGAATCCCCATTCCTGGTTATCGCCCAGATTTTATGGAAAGCATGTTGTCTCATGGCAAAGGAGCTGCCTTCTTTCCCCACATTTCCCAGGGCATGCTGGGGGCCCACCAGCAGCTAAGCATCGACGTCTCAGGCTACGCAAACATGTGGGGCGAGTATTGGGACAACCTCATCTGCACGGTAAGGATAGATGGCCTGAGCCCGGCCTCACCTTCGGGCTCTCCCTCCTCCAACTCCTGCTCCTCAGCCTCTCAAGTCTCTCCAAGCTGGAAGACCGTGCCCACTGAGCTTGGGATAGGCATTCACACCCACAGCAACCACAGTGATTCACGCAGGAGGGGTTCTCGGGAGCAGAATCTTTCATGCCTTTTCCCATGGGGTCCCATGAGGCTGGGCACACAGAGGAGGGCAGAGGAATCTGACAGGCTGCCTACTTGGGCCAGGACTCGAGACCTGGAGGGGCAGTGAGTATGGAGAAGCAGTAACAGCCTTCCAGAGCCATACTGTCACCTAGCCCTTGGTGCATTCACTCACTCTCCCATTGGGCCTTCACTCACTCGTTCGGCCCGAAGGGGGCACCTGCTGTGCATGGGGTTCCTGTGGGGTTCTCTGGACTGTGGAGGATACAGGGACAGATAAGACCAGATGATCCAACAAGGAGTTCCTAGTTCAGTATGGAGGGGTGAACTATGTCCATTGTTCTGTTGGAGGGAAGGCCTTGAACAGAGGGAAGGGGGAACCAGGGAATGCCATGGCAGCAGGGGACGAGAGGGACACAGGATTGGTGTGCGTTTGCAGGTGGGAGACCTGCCACCAGCAGTCATCCCGGTGCATATGGCAGTGGTGGGCTGCCCCATCAGCTCCCGGAGGACCACCTATTATACCACTGACCCGTTGCAGAAGGAACCTGTCATCAGGTGACCCCACCGGCCTCATCCCCTAACCCTTGAAACCCTCTGGCCTCCAGCCTGGCTGCCCATGCTGACCTGTTGCTCTCCAGCGGGCCCAAGGCTACTTGGTGCCACCCAGCAAGAAAGCCCCAGGACAGGGCCGCCCTGGAAGACAGCGGCCTCCAAGGCCATGGCTGCTGTCTGCACATCTCCGAGGGCTTGGGGTGGGGAGAGAAGTAGCAAGTAGTCAGGGTGGCCTGAGGTCCGTGCCAGACCTGGGGCCCCACACACCACCAGTTGGGATCTGTCGGTAGGTGCTGGTGTAGGGCGGGGGC
The DNA here is from genome assembly GCF_002201575.2 of Neomonachus schauinslandi. Classification (NCBI taxonomy): domain Eukaryota; kingdom Metazoa; phylum Chordata; class Mammalia; order Carnivora; family Phocidae; genus Neomonachus; species Neomonachus schauinslandi. Next base: position 148,601,498 of record NC_058403.1, on the reverse strand, counting down.
CGGGGCGGGGGCTACTGGGGCCCCGAGCACCCTGGGTCACCGCTCGCCGGCCACTGCACGGGGAAGGCCTCCAGCCCGAGGCCCTCGTGACTTCAGGATAGACCACTGCAGGCCTCCTCCCCGCCCGAGCCCCAGTTCCAGCCCCCTGTGTGAGCAGCCCTGCCTGCGCCGCATGAGCCCGGTCTCCTGCCTCCAGGTTCGGCACCCAGGTCTCTGGAGGAGACACGGTCACCCGGGTCCTTCGCTTGAATAACTCCAGCCCCTGTGGTGAGAGGCTCACGAGAGAAGCTGGGGCTTTCCCGACACACTGTGCCACGTGGCGGGCCAGGCTGGGAGGGACGCCGGGGCTGGGGGAAGCTGACGGCCTGTGACTGGGACCCAGGAGTCCAGGTGGCCCGTGGTTGCCGAGGGAGGCCCCTGAGGGCCAAGGTGGGGAGCGACCCGCTGGTTGGGGGTTGTCAGAGATAGCTGCTTCCATGCGTGAGGACAGGACATGCCCTTGCCTGCCGCTGGGGCCCCCCAGTGCCACACGTGCCCTGCTCTTATCAGGTTCACTCTGCGTAAGAGCAGACACTGGAGGGGGACACCTTTTCTCATCCCTTCAGCCAGCTCTACCTGAGCGATAGCCAGGTGCTGGTACAAGCTGCTGGGGATCCAGAGGGAACAGGACAGCGGGGTCTCTACCGAGAGGCTCCTGTGCTGATGGGGGTGCAGCCATCAGGTTGGGTGCATTGAGGGGGACTGCTGGAGGATCGCATGGGTGGGGCGTCCAGGCTGCATCCAGGAGGGAGGATGAACCAGCGGGGCCTGGCGAACCGCCTGGGAATGGAGAGTGTCCGGGCCACAGGAAGAGCTTTGGTGGGCTGGAGGTGGACCAGGGTTTCAGGCATCTCAAGGCTGGGCCACGAGGGGCTGAGCCAGTCTTCAGGGGCAGGGCCCGGGCGGCTCCGACTTGAAGCTCCTTGGTGCCTGTGAGGAATGTGCAGCGGGGGAGTGCCAGTGCTCCAGGTCCCTGCTCCGTCTGTCCGCGGGGTCTGGCCCGTTAGGAAAGGGGCACTGAATTTGCTGCTCTAATCAGCTTTTTCAAGATCTCCTGGCATTTCCAGGGGCACCCGGCTGGCTCAGTCGGTAGAGCATGCGCCTCTTGATCTTGGGGTTCTAAGTTCGAGGCCCATATTGGGTGTAGAGATTACTTAAAAATAAAAGCTTAAAAAGCAAATCTGGTGTTTCCAGCAGTTTCACTTCTTAGCTGCTGTGTTGTTAGATGCATTTGAGAACTGTCTCATGTTTGCCCTTCCCCGTTTTTACCCTTTATCACTTTGATACGTTTCTTGGTAAACAACAGAGCTGAGCTTTTTAAAAGCCCAACCTGACATTATCTTTTTTTTTTTTAATATTTTTATTTATTTTTTGACAGCGAGAGAGGGAACACAAGCAGGGGGAGTGGGAGAGGGAGAGCAGGGAGCCCGACGTGAGGCTCGATCCCAGGACCCTGGGACCATGACCTGAGCAGAAGGCAGACGCTTAACCGACTGAGCCACCCAGGCATCTCAAACCTGACATTATCTTTTAATAGGAAAATTCAGTCTATGTACTTCTTCCTTACTTAATGACTTTATTTTTCTACTTTCTTTTGCTTTTTGTGACTTTGTGCCATTTTCCTTTTAATTTGGAATTTCTCTTCTACCTTCTTGTGTTTTGGTGGTTCCCCTTCTTATCCTCAGGGCTCATCATCACATGCATATTTCTGTCTTTACTGAACTTCGGTGGGGGGGGAGGTCACTGGTGGCCTTGGTGAGGGGGATTTGGTGGCTGTAAGGGGCAGGTGGCAAGGCAGTAAGTTGAAGAAATACGAGCTCAGGAGTGTGGGCCTGTTCACCAGGTCTCCCGCAGGGCTAGCCACGAGTCAGATGTTAGCTGGGGAGGGGCTGAGGGCAGAGTGGAGGAGGCATGGGTGCACAGGGTCCTACAAGCATGCTGGGGAGGGAGGGAAGGGGGTTTGGAAAGGTCGTCTGGCAGAGGGAAACTGTTCAAGGTGGGGAGACTGGGCATGGCTGGCCCCTGAGAGGGGGTGGAGGCAGACTGAGGCGGGAGGGAAGGGGGGGGATGGCTTAGATGCCTGCCGACAGATGGGGGCGTTGTGATGGGACTTTGGGGCCATCTTGATGTGGGGGCTTCAGGGAGGTGAGCTGGGGCCAGCAGCCCAGTGCCCAGGGGGCGGCACAGGTGTCCGAGAGCAGGGAAGGTGTGACAGTGGGCTGAGGGTTGGTTCAGTTCTCCAGGGCTAGGCTTTGCCAGGTGGGTAGAAGTTTGGGGGTAAAGAGGGATGAGAATCCTGGCAAGACGGAGGTTGACATGGTGGCATCCAGACTAGCCCAGCGAGAGAAGGAAGGGAGTGCATTGGGAGCTGATGGGGGTGGAGAAGGCAGGGAGAGAGAGCCCCAAGTACCCGGATTGGTGCATCTGGATGCGAAGGCCTGCTCCTGGGATCCATAGGGTAGGGCTGATAGAGCCAGCTGACAGAGCCTGTAGACTTCTCAAAACGAGAACTGCCTGGAAGTGGCATTAGGGAGAAGGCGAGGCCCCCTTCACCCTGAGAATGGGAGAATAGGCAGCAGCAGTGGTTGTGGGGCGGGGGTCCAGGGACGATTGGCCTGCCCCTTCCTCAGCCCTCACCCCCCTCGCCCAGACATCCGCCTGGACTGGGAGACCTACACTCCGGAAGACAGGGAGGACCGACTGGTGGAGCTGCTGGTGTATTATGGGCCACCTTTCCCGCTGCGGGACCAAGCTGGGAATGACTTCTTGTGCCCGGAGACCCCTGAGAGAAGCAGCTCCTTCTGGTCCCCAAGCCCCTCTGGCGCATCGGACTCCAGCCACGAAGCTGCCCAGGCTGTGAATAGGGGTGGAGGGGCAGGGCGGGTTGGCTGCTGAGTTGGGGCCAGTGAGCCTTGAGCCTGTTGTGAGCCCCAGCGACTCCCTGATGACAGGCCGAGGACCGCTGCGGTGTCAGCGACAGGGCCCGGCAGAAGCTCATCTCCGTCCTTCTGCGGGAGCATGACGGGGTGCCCGCCGACCACCTGTACAGCATCAGCCCCAAGCAGGTGGTGAGTCCGGCGGGGCTGGGAGCAGCCTAGCAGAGCGCCGCGCTGGCGGGCCGGTGGCCAGGGGGCGGCACTGAGGCTGCCGTCTGTGCCAGGTGGTCCCTGCAGGGGGCAGCAGCACCATCTCCATCTCCTTCTCACCTACGGGCCTTGGCGCCGGCATCCCGCACAAGGTGGCGTGCCTTGGCTACGCCCTGGGCTTCATGAGCTTGGACGAGGAGGTGAGCCTGCCTGGCCCGGGGGGCATGTTGCCTCCTCAGCTCCGGGGCCGCCAGCAATGAGGCTTGGGCTCCGCAGGTGGAAAGAGAGCTTCCGGGGAGGAGACGTCGCCTGCAGGACTTCGCCGCGGGACCCCTGCGGCTGGACCTGTGCAGCTACGTGCGGCCCGCACAGTGAGTTGGCGGGGCCTCCCGTTAGCCCCCTGTGGGGAGCACCTGCACCCCGGGAGCAAGATGGCAACGGGAGGGAGAAGCCAGCAGGTGAGCCAGGCAAAGGCTGGCTAGGGCCAGATGAGCAGAGCGGGACAGCCAGGAGGCCCCCAGGGCCCAGCCGTGCTCCTTTGCTGGCAGGCTCAGCGTGGAGTTGGACTACGGTGGTGGCGTAGAGTTCCGGCACCAGGCCAGCGACCTCATCCCAGAGCAGCCCTGTACTGGGGTGAGTGTGCTGTCCCCCCTGCCCTCCCCCCCGGGCCCTGCCAGTCTCCCCGGACCTCAGATATGGCTGTGAGCCCTCCTACAGTCCGGGTCCTCCTCCCCCCGAAGTGCCTCCACCCCAGAGCCGTGGGATCCAGGAGGGGAGAGATGCATCCCCGGCCTCCGCCTCCCCTGTGGCCACCCAGGTGCTGAGTGAGCTGCTGAGCACCCACCACCTGAAGCTGAGCAACACCACTGAAATCCCGCAGTACTTCCGGCTCCTGGTCTCCAGGCCCTTCTCTGTTGCTCAAGGAGGGTCCAGCCGCAGCCACAGTGCTCCTGGCCCGGAACAGGGGTGTGAGGAAGAGCAGGCCACTGGCGGCAAGCGGCTGGTGCTCCACCCTCAGGAGAACATGCTGGTCAGTGGGGGCTCTGCAGGCGGTCACCGGGCCAGGGGTCACCTTCCCATCACACGCACACGTGTGGACAGACGTGTGCACGCCAGCGTCACGCACTTGTACACACTGGTGTCCAGACACCGCACACCGTCGTGGCGTCCGCTCCCACAGCCTCAGCGGGCGGGCCCATCCGCTCTTCCAAGCTGTGCTTTGGTGTGGGCGTACCGAGCGCCTGCCGGGTGCTGGGTGCCACGCTGGGTGCCACCCTCCCCCAGGGACCTCACCGTGGGGGGCGAAACAGCTACAGAAGAAAGAAGGGCGGCCACCCTGGGCTCACTTAGCCTTTGCTCCCTTCTGCAGAGGTAAACTGAGGGACAGCCCCGAAGCACAGCCAGAGGGCCTGTTCCACCAGGGCCGCCAGTGAAACCACAGGCTGTCGCCAAGTAAAAGTCCCTTTAAAATGCCTCAGGGAGCCCCAGGGCTCTTGGAGAGAGGACATTTCATAACAGTACTACCTCTCACCCTCCACGTGCCGACGGAACCCAGGCATCTATCTGGCCCTGACCAGAATTCTAGCCCAAACTCAGTTCTCCATTGTCCTCCTCACCCAGTCCTGCCCACACCTGTGCCTCCACTCTTGCTGGGAGCATCTGATCTCAGCAAATACCACTGCCCCCGACCCTGTGCCCAAGCAGAGCCCTGGCATCCTCCTCCCCGCCCCTCTCTGACCAGCCAGCCCCCACATCCTGTTGTTGCCCGTCCTCAGTCTCCATGTCTCCCCACTCTTCCTCCCACACCCGCAGCCCTGGGCATGCCAAGGGTAAAGGGCGGTTTGCTTGTAGTCTCCCCTCGAGGTCCTCGGCTCCTGAGGGTAGGCAGGGCCCTGTCCCCAGTACTAACGGGTGCTGGGCACAGAGCGCGGCGCCGTGTCTGTGGACCGAATGCACCAGACACGCTGCGTGCCGGGCCGGGCTGGCTCAGTCTGGGCCGGCCCTGCAGGCTGCGTGTGGGCAGGGGCCGAGCTGGGGCCTTGCCGGGCAGTGGGGGCCGTGGAGGGAAGGAGGACGGAGCTCCAGGTGGGGAAGCCGCCGCCTGCCTTCGGCAGCCTCAGGTGACAGGCTTGTTCACATCTGCTCAGGTGAACGTGTCCTTCTCGCTGTCCCTGGAGCTGCTCTCCTACCAGAAGCTCCTGGCTGACCAGATGCTGCCCGGAGTGGACATCCGGCAGCGCGCCAGTGGGGAGAAAGAGATGGTGTTTACTCAGAACCTGCTCCTGGAGTACGCCAACCAGACCGCTCAGGTGAGTCCCAGGCCTGCCCCATGTCGGAGAGGGCGGAAACGGGCCAGACTCTGTTCTCGTGGGTCAGAGGAGGGCAGACCCCAACCCGGCCTTCCGAAATAAGAGGAGCCCCAGGCCTCGCCCTGAGGGCCCGGTCTGCCCTGGAAGAGGCCTTTCCCTGAGGACACACGTGGAGAAACGAGGGTCATCCTTCCTTACCTAGCTCAGCTCAGAACCAGGTGAGGTGCTGTAGGGTGGGAAATAGGGAAGGCTTCCTGGAGGAGGTATGCGGCACGTGAAGCCTCCCAGCTGGAAGGTACAGGTGAGGAACAGAAAGGAATAGCCTAACGGGTGGATTCTAGGGAGGCCAGAAGAAGAATCCGTTTGTGACCAGGCAGGCCCCCCAGCTTGGTCCTTGGGCGGCTGCTGGGGCCCAGGGGCGGGAAGGCTGAGGTGATGAGGTGTGTATGCTGGTGCCTGAGGATGATGTGGGGGCACCGCCAGGAGCGAGGACGGGTCAGCACACAGGTGGGGCCTGAGGCCAAGGGAAGAGGTGAGATGGCCCAGAGCCCAGGAGGGGCAGAGGGCTGGGCCTTGGCACCCCAGGGGCTGGGGGAGGAGGGGGAGGGCAGCCTGACCAGGGAGCAGAAACCACCGAGCTTGATCAGGGCAGGGGGAGGGGCGGCGGAGGGAGAGCAGATGGCGTCTTCGGGACCCTTTACCGGCGCAGACCCCCACCAGCTGTGGTTTTAGATGCCGGCGCCAGCCCCCTTCCACTCGCTGTGGTGCTGCCCACGTGTTCCTCCGAAGCTTCGGGACTTGGGGTCAGCAGGAGGGCACGAGGGCCCCACGTTGCAGGCTCTGTCCCCCTAGGTGGTGCCCCTGAGGGCCACAGTGGCCGTGCCCGAGCTGCAGCTCTCCACCAGCTGGGTGGACTTCGGGACCTGCTTTGTGAACCAGGGGCAGGTCCGGGAGGTCGACCTCATGAACCTGAGCGGCTGTCGGAGCTACTGGGCTGTGCTGACGGGTAGGTTGTACCTGCCCACCACTTCCCCGCAGGCTGGCACCACCTGGGGGTTCCCGCAGATGGCCGGTTCCCAGATCCCAAGTGATCCCAGGGTGCCTCGCCCCGTGGCACCGGGCCGGACCAGAGGTGCACACCTGAGCTGCGGGGCGGGGGGCTCGCTGGGGCGGCGCACGGAGCTGCCTACGCTCGCGTGCTCCCTTCCCTCGGTGCAGGCCAGCAGGAGCCAGACAAGGACCCTGCGGCCTTCAGGGTATCTCCAAACAGTGGCCTGCTGGAGGCACGATTGGTCAATGCCCCCCCAAATACCATCACCCTCCAGGTTTTCTTCACTGCCAGGTACCAGCCTCTCCCAGCCTTGCCCACAGGCCAGGGCCCCCTTCCTAACCCCAGTAAGTGACCCCCCCCAATCCCACAGGAGCAGTGAGCTGTATGAGTCCACGCTGGTGGTGGAAGGCGTGCTTGGTGAGAAGGCCTGCACCCTACGGCTCCGGGGCCAAGGCTCTTATGATGAGAAATATGTGTCACCCCACCAGCTCTGAGGCTCTACTCGCAGCCCCCCAGCTTTGCAAATAAACCATGACCTAGATCTAAGGACCACGTTTGCTGGACAGGGGTGCACGCCGGAGGACCCCCAAGGGGCTCCGGGGAGGGAAGGGACTCCCTGGAGGGCAGCGCTCTCAGCCCAGGCCCTCAGCACACAGCTGGGCTAGAGGCAAGACCCCTGACAGCCAGAACTGGCCCTTGGAAAACACCACAGCCAGCACGATGAGAGTACGTATTTATTGTCTGCTGCCCTCACCTCCAGGACCCACATGGTGGCCTGGGTGACCTGGCAGAAGGCAAGCCCGTAGTGTGGCACCAGTGCTCACGTTCATCCCGCCGCCGCCCCCCCCCCCCCCCCCCCCCCCCCCCCCCC
>NC_058403.1:148488310-148594042 GCF_002201575.2 Neomonachus schauinslandi | reverse complement strand
TAGGTGGGCCTTCCTCAGTTTCCGGGGTATTCAAAGACAGCAGCGGCTCCCATCCCGGTCCCGATGCACATGGACACCACCCCGTAGGCCCTGGGGAAGCAAGATTATGTTGGCTGGGCGAAGGCACCAAGGGCCTCTCCCCAGACCTCTGGGCATGCGGATCCCAGACTGCCCACTTGAGGCCACACACGCGGTGGCAGGCCAGGGTGCCCTTCCCGTTGGCCCCCAGGGAAAATGGGGGTCACGGCCCTGTGTCCTCCGTTCAGTGCATGTATGCCTGCCCCCAGCACCCCAGCTTACCTCTTCCCACGGCGCTTCAGTTCATGGAGGAGCGTGATGACCTGTCGAGCTCCGGTGCAGCCCAGTGGGTGGCCCAGGGCCACTGCACCCCCCAGAGGGTTCACCTTCTCGGGGGGGAGTCCTAGCTTCTCCACACAGTAGACGGCCTGGAAGGAGGCAGAGCATCAACTACGGTTCCCTCCCCAACCCCTGTACCCAATGCCCACTGGCTCCACCTTGGCTATCCAAGGCCCAGGCAACACTGAGAAAGGAAAGCTCACCTGGCTTGCAAAGGCCTCATTGATCTCAAAGATGTCCACGTCATTCACCGTCAGCCCTGTGGGTCAGGGGAAAAGACCTGAGCTGACCCAGCGTCCCCATCCCAGCCATAGCCTAAAGGCTGCTTGGTGTGTCTAATCCACATGGGCAGGTGGGTCCCAGCTGTGAGGTCAGGAAAGGCTTGGGGTACAGGGGCTGGCCTGGCCCACCTTCACTCTGCAGCACTCACGTGACCTCCCCCCCACACCAGCACCAGCACGAGAGGCAGGGGTGGGATACAGATGGAGATTGCGAAGGAACCACCTTACCTGCTTTTTGCAAAGCTACAGGGATGGCATAGGCAGGTCCAATGCCCATGATGTCAGGTGGGACCCCAACCACCGCATAGGACCTCAGGACCCCAAGGATGGGAAGGCCCAACTCTTCTGCCTTGGACCTCCGGGCCAGCAGGAGGGCAGCTGCCCCATCACTCACCTGACTAGAGTTTCCTACAGGCAAATCATGCGGGTTAGGACGCATCAGGGCAGGGCGGAGGAGCACCACCTGCACACCTTGCCTGGGGGCTCCAGGCTCCCAGAGAACAGCCTGATGGACACTGCCCCTCCTGGCCCTCCCCCAGTCCAGTCTCACCAGCCGTGGTAGAGCCGCCCTTCTTGAAGGCAGGCTTCAGTTTGGCCAGGCCCTCCATGGTGGTGTTGGGGCGGATACCCTCATCCTGGGCCACGGTGATGCTCCTCTCGGTGCCCTTGTCATCATGGACCGTGGTGGTCACAGGCACAATCTCAGCTTGGAAACAGCCCTTGCTCTGGGCTCTGGCTGCCCTGCCAGCACCATGGACAGCCAGGCTCAGGCTCCCTTGGGGTCCCTTCCTCCCAGGGGTCCCTCCCACTGCCTCTACCACCCCTGCCCACTGGGGCAGACAAGCTCAGGCTGCTAAACATGGGGACACGCTCGCCTCAGGGGAGCTGAGGGCCCCTCTTCCCCAGCCTGGGAGTGGGAGGCCTGAGGCCTTACGGGGCCTTCTTCGCCATCAGCCTCCTATCTTCAGATCCTGGCCAATCCCAACCTTGGAAGGGCAAGGGGAGGTTTAGATGTGGTGCCTCCCCCTTTGAGCCCTTTACCCAAGAGGTACTGAGCCTGCTTGGTTCTCTGGGCCAAACTGAAGACGGAGCCCCAGGAATATTTGTGCTGGGTTCTACCAACTTGGCTCTTCTATCCCAATGGCTCAATTTCATCTGCTCCCCAGTTTCCAGACATTTAAAATGACATACACTAAACTACGTAATGAATCTTAGTATTTAAACAGTACAAAAGCACAAAGTGTTTTTTGGGTGATCCTTGCGATCATATGCAAGATGTCAGGGACCAGGGATTTCCCCTGGGGAAGATTTCACAGTTTTCACCAAGTTTTTAAATGCTTCCTTGACCCCAAGTGCCTATGAACCACTGCCTCAGAGAAGCCCACTCCCTTCTTCTGCTGTAACCTCTGTGCATCTGGGGCTTGTCAACCTCAGCCTGCCCCTGCCCAGAGGCCTGAGCTCCTGGGGGTCTTCTGATGCTACCCCAGACCCAGGAGTGGTCCAGAAGCTGGGATGCCAGGGTCCCCAGCAGTGCAGGCCCTATAACCCAGGCTATCTAGAGAAGCCTATGGCTGCCATGTCGAATCACCAAACCACAGACAATCAGAGCAGAGTCCTGGCCCTCGTTACACTCCTGATGAATAGATTGGGAAACTGAAGCCCAGCTAGGGAGAGACTCAGGGTGAGTAGACAGTAACAGGACATGGAAAAGCTACCAATGCACTTCCAGCACGTTCTGGTCCCTGCCCACCTCTCCCTCCTGGCAGGCACTAGGCTTGGAAACCACTCACTGCCCAGCTGTAGCCAAAGGGCAGCTCTACCTGAGGCCACTTAATCTAGCCTCAAAACCTCACTCTCTAGCCCCTTACACACTCCCCATCCCAAATAGCACTCACTTCTGCTGGGAAGCCAGGGCAAAGGTATCCTGCTTCTCCCGCGAAATGCCGAACTGCTCAGCTACGTTCTCCGAAGTTATCCTAAAACAAAACCAGCACACCACGGATGTGCCCAGCAGCCTGGGGGCCTGGGCGGGGCCGCAGAGCTCTGCTTGCAACTCTGGGTCCCTGCGGCGGTAGGCAGGCGAGGACAGGAGGGCCAGGCCACGCCTTGGAGACAGAAGATGACTCTGGGTGGAGTGTGGGGGCACAGGGAGGGAGGCAGCAGGGCTGGCCAGACCCCGAGAAGCTTGTACACCAGAAAGGCCAGCCCAGCAGAGGGGCAGATGAGGGACCGGGTAGGGACACGAACGGGTTACTCTTCACCAGCTTCTCCTATGCCTTGAGGAAAGCTGTTCTCGGGCGGGGGGAGGAAGCCCCACCCCTCCAGGCTTTCTGCTCACTGTGACCAGAGCCAGCCCTCACCCTGGGGACCCACAGCTGCAGCTGGGCCTTCCCACCTGGGCTTCTGGCTTTAGAGGCTTCCCTGGGAGGTGGGGTCACTGGATGTGGAGGCAGCCAGGGCACTGCCCCTCTCTTGAGCCTCAAATCTCACCTTCAGGGGAGCCATGACTCCCTGCTTATGAACCTGGGGGGGATGGCCCAGAGGCTCAGCAACGTTGGCTGCAGAGCTAAGATGCCGTGCAAATGCAAGGCACTGTGATGTTGCATCTGACAGGACCCAAGCCGCCTCACCAGTGTGTTCCAACTCAAAGCCCTTCCACTTCAAGGTCCTAGGCCTCCCAAGACTTTGGCATGCAGCTGCCATCGTTCCTTGTGCGACTGGTCCCTCAGGGTGGGAGTGACAGGCTGGGCCATGACTGGAAACCCAGAGGCACAGAGTACCTGGAGGCCTCAGGAAAGGGAAGTCAGGGGCAGCAAGTCCCATCCCCATGGCCCAGCAAAGCAGAACAAGCCCGAAGGCAGGAGGCCACCAGATGATCCAAGTCTCTGTGCGCCTGCTCCAGGCCAGGAAGGGAGCTGAGGGGGCACACTCACCCCATAGGAATCAGGCAATCTCTGGCCTTCTCCTTCTCCACCAAGCGCGAAGTGATATTTCCCGGGTTTCCCCTGTCAGCCAGGGACATGGACTCCACCCTGAGGAGGCAGCGGAGGAGGTGGTCACTCTCAGGACTCCGCCAGGGATAGCTATGGCTCTGGCGAGTGCTGGGAAATCCAGCAGGCTGTCTGGGAACCCTGGGCAGGGCCCTGGCCAGCAAGGCAGAGCTGGGGTGCAGGGCTGCTGGCGCCCTCCACCCCCACGCCAGGTCAGAGCGCTGCACGGCCCACACCCCCAGGCAGGGCTGTGCTTCCCTATAACACAAATGCTCCCACAGCCGGCCAGTCCGCAGCTCCCAAGGAAAGCCGCCTAGTGCAGGCCACGTCCAGGCAGCCGGGCTGCGCCCTCTGGCGCCACAGGTTCAGAGGGCAGAAGAGCCAAGTATTCTAAAAGCCACAGATCAAAGGGCCTCTGACCTGCACTGACCAGGAGGTGCTAGGAGCTCAGAGGAAGGCAAGGTCTCAGTTTAGAGCGGTCAAACAGGCCTTCAAGGGACCGGGGGGTGGGGGGGACTGGGGGAGGGGACCTGGGTGTTGGGAGTCGGTTAAGCGTCCGACTCTTGGTCTTGGCTCAGGTCTGATCTCAGGGTCGTGAGATCGAGCCCCAAGTCTAGCACCATGCTCAGTGCGGAGTCTGCTTGGGTTTCTCTCTCGCTCTCCCTCTGCCCCCCTAGCCCCTGGCTCGGGAGCATGTGCCTTCTCTCTCTCAAATAAATAAAGCTTAGAAAAGAAGGCCCTCACAGAGATGCAGCAACACAGGGCCTCAAGGGGTAACATGTAACTTCGAATGCTTTTCACATGCCCTGTGCTATTTGATAATCTTTTCAGATATTAGAAAGCTTTCAACAGTATCAGTCACATAACATATGTCCCAGAGTGGTCCTGCTGTTATTACTGCATTTAATATTACCAACTTCAACAGGACTGAGTTAGTTATCCCCATTTTATAGACAAGGACACTGAGGCCCAGAGAGCTGAGTAACTTGTCCACAGTCACTCAGCAGGGATCCAGATTTAGGTGTCTGGCCCCAGAGCCCATTCTCAACCAGGATGCCCTGAGCATGATCAAAGCCTATGGGGGACAGTCTTGGCCCAGACCCTCAATACTCTAGAAACATAGTCTTTAACCTGCCTGGGGACCCAGATGCCCTCTAAAGAACTCATGAAGACTCCAGCCTTCTCCTCAAGTTACCCACACCTGTCCCTCCCCCAGTAAGATAGAGGACCATGAGAGAAATCAAAGGGCAGACTGGCAGTGGCCCTTGCCTGGCCAAAGGCTCTGCAGTGTGGTCTCTGGCTTTATTTACAAGCGCGGACAACCAGTGCCAGGCAGCACAGCCCCGAGGCGGCCCAACAACACTCCAATCAAGAAATGCTACAAAGAGGAAAAGCAAGAGAGAACGTGTCAAAATCCCCGTTCTGCTCGCCTCCCAGAGCCTGCCAGAGCCCTGGCTTTGCCTGCCTCCCCATACCAGATGCCCACCCCAGACTGGGCCCCAGGGCCCTTCCCCTTCCTGGAGGCACTGCCTAGTATGCCTTCTGTGGCTCCAGGTGCTACAGCTGAAGACAGAGCCGCAGCTGACAGTGACCAAACTACCGCAGATCTGACCACGCTCCTCAGAGCCCAGCAGGCAGCTGCAAGTTTCCACCTTGGTACCAAGGAGGGGGTCAAGGGGACCGACAGCCTCATAACATGAACAGACTAGTTATATAGTAGGCAACTGCCGTTGGCTCTAGGGAACCAAAACCACAACGTCTCTCTCAATAGCATCATAAATCAACAAGGGCCACACAAGGAAACCCAAGGGCTATACTCTCTCAAAATACTTGCATCTTCCAGCCTGACAAATTTCCAAGAAAGCAAGCTTTTAAAAGCCAATTCCCTTTTCCCACTAGTGCTGAGAGGTGTGAGCAATTCCTGAGGACCGAGAGCTGGGGGCTATTTCTAAGCTGGAATTTGTAGGAACCTACTCCCAGCCATCTGCCTAAAAGGGCTAGGGGAGAATCCTGCAATCATGGCCTCTGAGAACTCAGGACATGAAAATTAGTTTCATTATTAGGAGTTGATTAGTAAGCTCTGGCAGAAAGAAATTCTTACCCACAAGCCATGCCAATGTCATAAGACCCATTTCTGATGCCACCTGCAACAAAAGCATTTCATAAACATTCTTTATCAGAGTCCATCTGTTCTGGAAACAGAGGAGCCTCTTCCCCACCTGGTCTCTAAATGGGACTCGGCCCCAGCCTCAGAGATGGTAAGACCCAGGTGTCTGAAATGGCTGGGTGCAGTGGCAAGGGGCTCTCCCAGAGAGTCCTCTCAGAAATCCTATTGCCTGCCCAAAAGACAGTGACCTTGCTGACCCAAACCCAAGGAGCCAGAACCAAGGTCAGGCTGTAGCAGTGGGCACCCACCCCATCACAACTTACCAGCTATGTTGGCCACTGCCTGGAGCCCCGACGAACACTGTCTATTGACAGTGGATAAAGGCACGGTCTCTGGGATGTCACTGGAACAGAAAGTGAGACCACAGTCAGCCCCCTCTCCTCTGCCAGGCTCTCACGGAAAGCAGGCCTATGCTCCTGGTCAGTAGGACTGTCCCATCAAGGGGTGCAAAAACCAGGGGAACAAACCAACAGCCCTGTCGCCACTCCAGGCCAGATCCATACTGGGCAGACTCCATCTCTGCAGGTACTTGCTCCCTAGGGCCCCACAAACACATGCTCTTTCCTCCTGTGATTCTCCTCAACCAAGGTCAAGAACAGCCCAAAGGCAAGGAAAACTGGTTGGGCTACAGGGATCCTTCTTTCTCTCCCATTTTTTTTTTTTTTAAAGATTTTTTTTTTTTTAATTTGAGAGAGAGAGAGGGACAGCTAGAGAGGGAACACAAGCAGGAGGAGTGGGAGAGGGAGAAGCAGGCTTCCCGCTGAGCAGGGAGCCCTATGCGGGGCTCGATCCCAGGACCTTGGGATCATGACCCGAGCCGAAGGCAGACGCTTAAGGACTGAGCCACCCAGGCGCCCCCTTTCTCTCCCTTTGAAGATTTAAAAAAAAAAAAAAAAAGGAAAACTATATATCCATTTCCTCCAAAAAAATAGAGAACGGGATCTGTTGCTGGGACAGAGAACCAAGGCAAAAAAAAATAACATAAAATAAAAAAATGAATGAATGAATGAATGAATGGTCTCAAGCATGAGGCCAGAAACCATCAGCCTTACCAGTAACTATATACCTAACCCTTTATGTTCCCAGTCTCTCTGGAAGGTCTGTTCCCAGCTGGACAAAGAACCCTTGATGGGTACCAAGCATTCTAACATCCCTTGTTTGGGTGTGTTCCCCTAGGTTTCCATACTGCTCCCAGTCCTAGAACCTGATGGGGCCGTCCCTCCTGATGTAACCTGCCCTGACCAAGGGTACAAAACCCTGGGAAAATCCCCAGGCCCTCCTCAGACCCATGGACTCAGAACTTCAGGGGGTGAACGTGCTCTGGTGATGTTCTGGTGTGCAGCCAGGGTCAGCAACCCGTGACCTAGTGCCCAGGCCAGGTTCTGCTGAGAGCCTCTCAGGTAGGTAGCCTCCTAGGCCCATGCAGCCTGTGTAACCCTTCCCAGGTCTCCTAATTCCTTACCAGTTAGTTACTACCTAGTTACCACCTCCTCACCCAATCTACCAGCTGTTCACTAAACACCTGCTCAATACAAAGCACCACCTGAGGGATGCTGACATGCCCTAGAGGATGGCTGACCAACACACAGAAAATGAATCAGCTAGCAGAGACTGAAATAACAGTGCAGAGAGAGGAGGTAGGGACAGCACTCCAAGGGGACAGAATGACCAGAACAGGGAAGACAGTGGGCAGACAGGCGGGCTGAAAGAGGAAAAGTCAAGGGGTGCCTGGGTGGCTCAGTCGTTAAGCGTCTGCCTTTGGCTCAGGTCATGATCCCGGGGTCCTGGGATCGAGCCCTGGATCGAGCCCTGCCTTGGGCTCCCTGCTCCACAGGAAGCCTGCTTTTCCCTCTCACACTCCCCTTGCTTGTGTTCCCTCTCTCGCTGTCTCTCTGTCAAATAAATAAGAATCTTAAAAAAAAAAAAAAGAGGGAAAGTCAAGGCAAATGAACAGCAGGAGATAAGGCTGGATAGTAAGAAGTCCGGAGCCAGATCGAGGGAATCCTTGAATTCCACGCTAAGCAGTCTGAACCTATCCTAGGCCCTAGAGGTTTTGTCAATTTTCCTGTTCCTTCACTGGCTAATGTTCCTATTTCTTTTCCAGGTAGTAGGGAGTGCAAATTTAAGTGGTTCTTAAATCTACACATGACAATAATTTAAGCACTCCTCCCTTGTCTTGGGACAGCAAGTGAAGGGCAAGTTTCCCAGGGCCCCTCCTGGGCTACCCCTCACCCCAGGGTTCTGCCACATCCCCAAGTCTCTGCTGATGTGCTATGCCTTGAAGGTCTCAGCTTTTTCAACTAGCTTTAAAAAGCTCAAAGTCACTTTTCAGTGTGCCTTCCTGGTTACCTGGCAAAAAAAGGACAGAGTCCACACTTACAAAGGCAAAACAGCAAGCTGACTTTGGCTAAATCATCAGGCCAGAGGGCTTTTGCTCTAGTCTCAAAGGCCCTGTTTGTCCTGGTTCAGTGTCGATAATGCAACCTTCCTTCAAAGTAGGGCAGGGGCACCTGGCTGGCTCAATTGGTAGAGCATGCAACTCTTGATCTTGGGGGCCTGAGTTCAAGCCCCACACTGGGCATAGAGGTGAAAGAAAAGAAAAAAGAAAAGAGGGGTGCCTGGGTGGCTCAGTCGTTAGGCATCTGCCTTCGGCTCAGGTCATGATCCCAGGGTCCTGGGATCGAGCCCCACATCCGGCTCCCTGCTCGGCGGGAAGCCTGCTTCTCCCTCTCCCACTCACCCTGCTTGTGTTCCCTCTCTCGCTGTGTCTCTCTCTGTCAAATAAATAAATAAAATCTTAAAAAAAAAAAAAAAAGAAAAAAGAAAAGAAAAAAAAAGACAATGCCAAAGTAGGGGAAAGGTAGTGTCCACAAAAGCAGGGTGCCAAGGACCCTGGCTGCATCCAGGTCTGGTGTCCAACCTGATCCTCTTCCACACATAAGCCGAGTTCCCTGGTGCCTGAGCCTCCTCGAGTCAAAATGGCCAACATACAGCTAGAACTAGAAGAGTTTACCTCAGAAACTGAGCGATTCGGGCCATGATTGCTCCGGCCCCCGGCTGAAGCACATTTCCTGTGGACAACAAACCTTTATTCAGTGCCAGATAGTGTTCTAGACACTAAGGTACAGTTGTGAATAGTAGAAAGGGGACATTCCAGATCTTTCTTCAAGCCCCCAGCAGGCTCCCTTGGAGCTCTGGAATTTGAAGGAGCCAGTCATACAGCCAGCTCGCCCCGGTCATACAATTAAACCCAGTCCCCAAGCGTTGCAAGCTCCCTTGACCTGCACCCTCCTTTCCCAAATCAGTGCACAGTGGGCAGGCTGGCTGCCTGCCTTTAAAGGAAAGATGGAAAGAAGACTGTAGTGCAAAGCTTGCAGTCAAACGAACTGGTCTTGTCAGTTAGGAAAATGAATTTCTGAAAACGCACACCTGAGTGTCCTCAGCCAAACCCTGCTGGCATTTCAGACGTGGAACAGTGATTCCCCACCTAAGGATGGCCCCTACTATAGTCTGGCCCTGTTCTATTGTTTCCAGGCTAGAGGAGTAGGGTTGGAGGTAAAGGGTTGGACTGAATGTCAAGGGGCCCTGGATTCAGGTCCAATCTCTGCAGCAAATTTCCCAGGACCTGGTGTCTCCACCTGTGAGGGGGAGGGGCTGAACTACATGGCTTTTGATGGTCCTTCTGTTGTGTGGTGGCACAGACGGGATGAGTTAAGAGAACCCTGACCCCTGTCTCCTACGCTGTCCGCAAACTCCCGTGCTTGGGTGTTAGAATGGCATGGGGACCGCTGCTTGCCATCATACGTAACAGGCAAAACGTGGTTGCGGAGGGGGCAGAAAGTGCCTGGAGGCGGGAGGGAAGGGTAGGACCGAGCCCTAAAGAAACGATTACGTGCACTGCATGGAGTCCCTTGCCATTCCGGAAGGTGCCTGGAGGGTGAGGAGGTGTTTGAGGAGGGCTTTGGCCGCATGGAGGGCGAGGAGGAACAAGCCCAGGGCCTGGGCAGTGTGCTCACCCACGCAGATATCCCCCAGCTGGGCCGGGCTCAGCTTCACGTCCCGGAGAACCGCGGTCATGACGGCCGAGAGAAGCTCGTCAGGGGTGGTGTCCTGCAGCGGGAGGCGCGGCCACGGTGATCCCCCGCCAGCAGTGCACGGGGTTCCCGGGACCCCCGCTCCCCCACCCCACCCGAGAGACACAGCGGTCACAGCCGGGCGCGGAGCCACCTAGGGCGCCGAGGGGCCAGACCCCAGCCCGCTCAGGCCCGCCGTCCCACCCGGCGCCGGGACCCAGGGGCCTCACCTTAAAGCCGCCGCGGCCCCCTCGGCCAATGGCCGTGCGCCGCCCGTGCACCACCACCACGTCCTCGGGCGACACCCGCGGGGCGCCGCTCAAGCACGGCGTGGCCTGCGGCTCCGGCACCCCCCCAGAATGGGGGTGGCCCGTCAGGTGGCCCAGCACCACCTGCAGCCTCCGCATCGCGCGACACGGCCCAGTAGACCCTCCCCCCACCACTCCGCCGGGAACAGCGTAGACACCAACAGACCTCCCCCCGCGCAGGCGCGGAACCCACTCTGCCCTGATGCTTTAACCCTGCTCAGAGCCCCGCCCCCAAGTCTCGCCCACCTCCCACCTCAGCCAACCAGAAGGGGTCTACCTCAGGTCCCGCCCCCTGCTTCTAATCAAACCACCTAAAGCAGAGCTCTTGTTTTGATGGAGAGTCTTTCCCCTCAAAGCCCCGAAGCCCCGCCTGCCGTAGCCCCTTCCGAAGCCCCGCCCAGAAATGCCGGCAGGAAACCTTTCCCCTTGCAGTCCTGCTTGCTTTAAGAGTCCTTTCAGAGTCTTGTGTTTTTGTTTTTTTTTTAAGATTTTATTTACTGGGGCGCCTCGGTGGCTCTGCTTCTCCCTCTGCCCTTCCTCTCCGTTTGTGCTCTCTCTCTGGCTCTCTCCCTCTCTCTCTCTCAAATAAATAATCTTTAAACAATTTTTACTTATTTGAGAGAGCGAGCCTGAGCGCATGAGCTGGGGGAGAGGCAGAGGGGGAGGGAGAGAATCTTAGGCAGACTCCACAATGAGCACGATCCCCACTTGGGGTTTAGATCTGTAGGCCCTGAGATCTTGATCTGAGCTGAAACCAAGAATCAGAAGCTCAACCGACTAAGCCACCCAGGCGCTGCATAGCCCTTTCAGTATCTTGAAACAAAGTCCGCCATTGCCGGGGCTGTTTCCCCTATAACCCTGCCCAATGCGGGCTACCAAACCCAGGTGCTACCAGGCCAGCACCACGCCCCCAACCCGCCCGCCCACGGTTTCCTGCTTGGGGAGGAGGCAGGGACTCTTAATTCCTCTTCCCCCCTTGTTAGTTTTCTCTGCTGTCTCCTTTATCTCAGCATCCAAGCTGGGGATCTTAAATAATTCCCAGAGGCCCCAGACTCTTACCCCGACGTGCTTGTGCTCTCTTGGGAAGTCTTTCGAGAACACAGAGGGAACTGGGGACTCTGGTGCAGCAGGAGAACAGATTGTGTTACGTTGCTGAGATGTGACAAACTCCCTATCCCTATGCATGCATCTATCAATTTTACAGTAGTTTGGGTTTATTTAATTAGTGCCCACCTCCCACACTAGGCTGGGGTCTCCACCGAGGCAGGGAGGGGCTTGTATCCGGGGTGCCTGCAACATGCTTGACACTTAGTAGGTGATCAATACCGATTCAATGGAAGACCAGAGCTCCTTAGGTCAGGACTGTGCTTCCCAACCTCCCGCCCCCCACAGCTCTAAAGAGCAAGGCCAGGTGCCCCCTTGACTCCCAATGGTAATGCGTTCCCTCGACCCCAGAGAGTAGTGGTACTGCGTTTCTCCTAGACACCAAAGGCCAGGGTGCCCTGTTACCCCCAACCCCAGAGGGGTTCCCACCTTTCAAAGGCAGGGCCATGGCATGCCTCAGACTTCAGAAGGGAGTATACCCCCTTTCCCATCTCACCTCTGGATTGTGCCTTCCCAAGAGATCCTGGGACGAGCATGGGGGGGGGTCTCCTCCTTTGCCCCCTCCCCGCCATCCTCAGTTCCCCCACAGAAAGGATGTGATTCTACCAGATAGATCCCAAAGAGCAAGGCCCCTATTTCCTACAGCCCCCAAAGGAGGGTCGTGCGACGCCCCTCCCGCCCCCGCACTAGACCCGGAAGGTCGGTGGGCCTCCACAGACCTCAAACGGCAGGTCCCCGGTTCCCATATCCCCTGTTGTCCCAGACCCCGAGAGCCGAGATGGGGCATCCCCACCTTCACACAGCTGCTAGGGCTCCAGATTGAAGCGCAGGGCGGAGCTTCTCGGAAACAGAAACCGGCGGGGCTGGGCCGGGGGCGGGGATGGCGGTAAAGGAAGGAGGAAGCGCGGACAGGCGACGCAACTCCACAGCGCTGGGGCTCCGGGGGTATCCCACCATGGCTGCAGAAGTCTCCCGCGCGGAGTCCGCGTCCCCCGCCTGCTCCATGTCCTCCCTGCCCCTGGCTGCTCTCAACGTGCGAGTGCGGCGCCGCCTGTCGCTGTTCCTGAACGTGCGGACGCAGGTGGCGGCCGATTGGACCGCGCTGGCCGAGGAGATGGGCTTCGAGTACTTGGAGATCCGGCATCTGGAGACGCACGCCGACCCCACGGGCAAGCTGCTGGACGACTGGCAGGGACGCCCTGGCGCCTCGGTGGGCCGCCTGCTTGAGCTGCTCACCAAGCTCGGCCGCGAGGACGTGTTGGTGGAACTGGGGCCCGGCATCGGTGAGGACACGCGCTTCCGGGCCTCATAACTAGGGGGATGAGGGAGCTGACCTTCACCAGCCTCAGCATCTAACCTCCCCTGGAGAGGCCCTCCTTTAATGCCTGGGGCGGGGTGGGGGCGCTGGAGGCAGCCTGCAGAGGTGGTACCGCTGTGTGAGACCAATTCCCTCTTTCAGTGGGGCGATAGGACCTGGAGAAAGGAGGTGAAGGCTGGGGAGAGGCAGAGAACACAGGGAAACATCTTAGGCAAAGGCTTTCACGTAGGGCCAGGAGTCAGAATCGGGGTCCTTTGTGGGGGAGTTAGGACTGCTTCGGGTAGAGCAACAGGGCAGGTGAGGGACTGAAAGCTGTCATGGAAACCTCATGTCCCTGGGAAAATGCACCCCTTCCTGCCCCTCGCTGACACATAATATGCATGCATAGGTGTAAGAACAGTGGCCCACAGATGATGCATCTTGCTTGGTTGGGGCCTCAGCCCTCACTGCACATAACCACTGGGTCTCCTGAGCTGTTCTTGCATGCCCAGTCCCCTGCTCCCATCAGCCGTGGGTCCTGGAAGAAGCACACTTTGGGTTCTGTTCTCAGGAGTTCTAGGAAGGAGGGCCAGGACAAAGGGACAGAAAGACACAAGCCTGACCATGACGACTTCCCAGATGACCAACACTTTGGGATGGTCAAGAGCCAGATGGGAACGCAACTTTTCAGAGCTGTTGAACTGTGGATGGCACCAGAGTGCTGGAAAAGGCCTGGAGCACAACATAGTTAAGGGAGTGGGACAAGGGCTGGATCCTAACTGTAGGTAGAGGCATGGGACAAACTGGGGGAGCCTGCCACACCTTGTCTCTTCTCCACAGAGGAGGATTGCCAAAAGTATATTCTGAAACAGCAGCAGGAGGAGTCTGAGAAGCCCTTACAGGTGCCTGCTGTAGACAGCAGTGACCCACGGACACCAGAGCGGGGGGGCATCACCATGCTTGATGACCCCTTGGGTAAGGATACAATATTGCTCCCCAGGTGTGACAGGTGGGTCATAAGATACTGTGTTAAGAGCATAGATTTTGAAAGCAGGTGGGCTGTGGCCCCTTAATCTCTTGATCTCTCTGATTGATCTCCCCATTTTCTCACCTAAGAAATGGGAATAATAATAATCCTACGTCTGAGTTGGTATGAGACTCATGAAATGATGTGTCTGTCTCATGGTCAACCCAGGGCTTGGCCCCCAGAGCGGGGAGGGTGGGGGGAGAGACACTCATCTTCCCTCTTCTAGGAAGGGCACTTTCTCTTAGTGTCATCTCAGGATTGGTGTAGGGTTCAGGACCAAGGTCACCTAGGCTGGGGGTTCCTGCCTGGGCTCCTCCTCTGTAGAGCTTTGACATCACCCTTGTGCTCTGCACCCAGGGCAAATGCCTGAGCGTTTTGATGCCTTCATCTGCTACTGCCCCAGCGATATCCAGTTTGTTCAGGAGATGATCCGGCAGCTGGAACAGACAGACTATCGGCTGAAGTTGTGTGTGTCTGATCGTGATGTCCTGCCTGGCACCTGTGTCTGGTCCATTGCCAGTGAGCTCATTGAGAAGAGGTTGGCTAAGTGGCCAGGGGGCAAGCGGGGGGTACATAAAGCCCTGCCCAAGAGATCCAGATGCTCGGATTCTCCTAGCCGGGCCCTGTCTAGCCTGGGCACAGTGGACTCCTGAGTCTGTCCCCTGGGGGGTATGCTGAGCTAGGTTGCCACAGTGGCTGCAGCCTGCCCACTCTCCCCTAGGTGCCGCCGGATGGTGGTGGTTGTCTCTGATGATTACCTGCAAAGCAAGGAATGTGACTTCCAGACTAAGTTTGCGCTCAGCCTCTCTCCAGGTAAGCACTGCTTTGCCACAGAGGAGTGGGTGGGCGGGGCCTCAGGAGGCCATTGGTCCCTCACCCAGGGCCCTGGATGCAGCACTGAGGAACTCCTGTAGGTTTCTGCACACCTGAGTGTGCGTGCACACGAGTGCCCTCTGAGTGGGTGAATGTGTGCCAGGGTGCTTAGTTGGGGGGAGGTCTGTTGTTAACCCCTGGGCGGAGGACTGATCCCCCCCCACTTTGGGGTGAGGGCCAGGTGCCAGCTCGGAACTCCTTGGCTTGCAGGTGCCCATCAGAAGCGATTGATCCCCATCAAGTACAAGGCAATGAAGAAAGAGTTCCCCAGCATCTTGCGGTTCATCACCGTATGCGACTACACCAACCCCTGCACCAAGTCCTGGTTCTGGACTCGCCTCGCCAAGGCCCTGTCCCTGCCCTGAAGACTGCCGTGGGCCCCTGGGTGTGTGTGCATCTCTCTGTCTGCCCGTACGTGTACTTCTGCCCCTGCTTCCTCCTGCAGTTGTAGGGGTAATCTGTGCTCCACTTGCCTCTCGTTCCTGGAGATGCCGACTCCACAGACATATCTGTAGCCACCATACATAGCTGTGGACGTTGCATCTCATGTCCTGCACGGAACCAGTGGCTGTAAGTGGCACGTTGGCACGTCCGCGGGCTGGGTTATCAGCCAAGACAGTGAAATCCAGAGCCAGCTGGCACTAAGAGGACCAGCGGAACCAGCCCTGACCTGCCCAACACATCTTAGGCCTCAGTTTCTCCACCTGAGAACTAAGGAGGGTGGGGAGAACTGGCAGTAGCTGTGTTTGAATCACTCTCGGGGGGGCTTAACCTTGGACAAAGGTGGGACACATTTATATTCCTTTTCCCTTTTTTTCCCTCTTCATTGAAACCTAACTCTGGAAAGAGCCCAATGTGCCAGCACTTGTGCCTTCAGTGAAGCACAGAGCAAGTAAGAGCCACTTGAACTCGCAGAGCGAGTAAGCTGCAGATTTCCCTCCCAGGGGATTTGTATGCTAGTTATCTTCAAGCTCTCCTCGGGGGAGAAAATGGCATGGGCTCAGGGCTCTGTCCCAGGCCAGACCCCAGGACCCTAAATCTAATCGAAAAATGTGTCTTTGCTGCTCCACACCCAGCCAGGGCTAGGGCAAGGTACCTTTCCTCAGGGTCTTGGGACTGGAGGCCCCTCTCTGCATGATCTTGATGAAGCACTTAGCTAACTGTGCACTTATCCTCACTTTGATCTTGGGGATTATTTTTAAACAATTTGAAAAAAAGTATCTTTCATACCTGTTTTGTATGCACTGTGAGAACTGCAGAGAGCTGAGATATGCCCTATGTGTGTCCTTTCTCTTCTGTATCCTGGGTTTATAATAAAGAGTTCTTTACTTTTGGAATAGCAGGTGTCACTTGTGTCTGGGGGTTTAGAGGCAGTAACCTGGGATAAAGCTCTCCTGGTAAGAGAAATTGGCCCATCGGGTAGGCTCCAGTGGGTTTGGCAGGGGCTTCCTGAAGGCTGGGCCTCCTCCTCACAGGTCCCAGGCCTCACCAGGGCTGCAGGCAGAACCAGGAATAGGGACCTCAGTTCCAGACTCTGGGGAGACTGCTCCCCTCCACCAAGCTTGGTCTTCCCTGGATTGTGTCACATTTCTGGGTCCTCGTTTGGCCCTTCTAGGCTCCAAGGAAAGTCTGGAGAACTTCCAGCCCACAGATCTCTGGAGAACTCAGTTATCAATAATGGTCAGCCTTAAGCGTATCTGTGTTAATCCTGATGATTTTGATCTATTTTTACTTTTATTTATTTTTTTTAAGATTTTTTTTTTTTTTTTTTTTGAGAGGGGAGCCTGGGTGGCTGAGTTGGTTAAGCATCTGCCTTCGGCTTGGGTCATGATCCCGGGGTCCTGGGATTGAGCCCTGCATCGGGCTCCCTGCTCAGCGGAGAGTCTGCCTCTCCCTCTCCCTCTGCCCCTCCCCCTGCTTGTGCTCGCTCTGTCAAATGAATAAATAAAATCTTTAAAAAAAAAGGTGGTTTTTTTTTTTTTTTTGGGGAGAGGGGGGGCATACCCGTGGGGGGGGGGGGCAGAGGGAGAGGGTGAGAGAGAATCTCAAGCAGACTCCATGTCCAGCATGGAGCCCGACATGGAACTAAATCTTACAACCCTGAGATCATGACCTGAGCCAAAATCAAGAGTCGGACACTTAACTGACTGAGCCACCAGCCACCCCTAAAGATTTTATTTTTAAGTAATCTATACATCTAATGTGGGGCTTGAACTTACAACCCTGACCGAGATCAAGAGTTGCATTCTCTACTGACTGAGCCAGTTGGGTACCCTGGTTTTGATCTGTTTTTAAATAGAATGTCACTTTTTTTACTGTTCACTCAAGAAAATTTGGAAAATATATTATTTTTAAAAATCAGTGATAATTCTAATCCAAGAGATAACTCTAGTGATCTTTTAGAGTGCCCAGACATTATCAGTGACCATAGGTCTTCACTCAGTGGTCCTTCTGTTACCATGTCCTGGCTCCTGAGCCTCCTGGATACTGGGGGCTCCCCAGCCTTGCCCCTGTGCCCGCAGGGACTCCTAGAAAGGCCCTGTGTATTCAGGGCAGCCCTGAGATAAGACTTCCCTCTCCAGTGTCCCCTGGGGAGCAGAGCCTCAGTGTGGTCCTGGAAGAGCCCCCCAGGATCCACCCTGCCATCTATGGCTGGGGGGACAGTCTTTGGGTTGGCTTCTGGTCATGTGGTTGGGGGAGGGGGTCCTCAGGGTAACACCAGAGTCGTGGGAAACACTGCCATTCTTTCAGGCCAGGCTGGTGACCTGAATGTGCTCACTTCACTCCCATCTGATCCTCACACCTCTCCCACATTCCTTCCCCAATGCCCACTTCCCCACAGGCAGGTTCCCAGACACCAAGAAAGCTTCCTCTTCTCATTTTGGGCGTAGTCTTCTAGGAACCTTTGATTGAGAAACCCTCATTTTTCAATAGGGGAAATTCACTGCTGAAATTATCAAAGGCAAAAGCAGAAAATTTTGGAGGGCAGCAGCAAAGTTAAAATACAAAACCATAAGTCTACATGACTGTGAACCTGAATTCTGCCACAAGTTAATGACAGGGGGAAAACAACAGGGAGAGGGATTTCCTCCAGATTAGACAATAAAACATATATAATATAGGGTGACTATGTTGGATCCTTGTTCAAACAGATCGATTGTAAAAAGACATTCTTGGGTCATATAACTGATAGAGGTTAATATCGAGAACTCTTGCAACTCAACAAAAAAGAAATATAACACAATTTAAAAATGGGCAAGGGACTTGAACATTTTTCCAAAGGAAATATACAAATGACTAATAAATAGAGGAAAAGATGTTCAACATCACTAATCATTAGGAAAATGCAAATTAAAACCACAACAAGGGGCACCTGGGTGGCTCAGTAGGTTAAGCGGCTGCTCTTGATTTTGGCTCGGGTCGTGATCTCAGGGTCGTGAGACTGAGCCCCACATTGGGTTCTGCACTGGGCATGGAGCCTGCTTGATTCTCTCTCTCCCTCTCCCTCTGTCCCTCCCCCCCACTCTCTCTCTCTCTCAAACACACACACACACAAGATACCATATCACACCCATTAGGATGCCTACCATCAATAAAACAATGCCAGAAAATAACAAGTGTTGGCAAGGACATGGAAAAATTGGAGCCCTGTGCACTGCTGGTGGGAATGTAACATGGTGCGGTTGCTGTGGAAAATGGTATGCCAATTTCTCAAAAAATTAAACACAGAAATACCATATGATCCAGCAATTCCACTTCTGAATACATAACCAAAAGAACTGAAAGCAAGGTCTTGAAGAGAAAGTTGTATATTCATATTCATAGCAACGTTATTCCCAACAACCAAATTCTATAAGCAACCCTAATACCCCTTGACAGATGCATGGATAAGCAGAATGTAGTATACACATACAATGGAATACTATTCATCCCTGAAAAGGAATGAAATTCTAACACATGCTGTAATATGAATGAACCTTGAAGACATTACACTAAGTGAAATAAGCCAGTTGCAAAAAAGACACATACTGTATAATTCCATTTATATGAGGTATCTAAAATAGCCCAATTTGGGGCACCTGGGGGGCTCAGTTGTTGAGCATCTGCCTTCGGCTCAGGTCATGATCCCGGGGTCCTGGGATCGTGCCCCGCGTCAGGCTCCCTGCTCAGCGGGAAGCCTGCTTCTCCCTCTCCCCCCTGTTTGTGTTCCCTCTCTCGCTGTCTCTCTCTCTCTCTCTGTCAAATAACTAAATAAAATCTTTAAAAAAAAAAATAAAACAGCCAAATTTATATAGAGAAAATAGAATGGTGGTTTCCAGAGTGTGAGGGGAGGAGAGAATGGAGAGTCATTGTTTAATGGGTACAAGGTTTCAGTTTTGCACAAGGAAGTATGTTCTGGAGATTGGCAGTATGACAATGTGAATGTACTTAACACTACTGAACTATATACTTAAAAAATAGTTAAGATGGCATGCTTTATGTCATGTGTATTTTACCTCTTAAAAAAAGACATTCTTGGGGCGCCTGGGTGGCTCAGTTCGTTGGGCGACTGCCTTCAGCTCAGGTCATGGTCCTGGAGTCCCGGGATCGAGTCCCGCATCGGGCTCCCTGCTCAGCGAGGAGCCTGCTTCTCCCTCTGACCCTCCCCCCCTCATGTACTCTCTCTCATTCTCGCTCTCTCAAATAAATAAATAAATCTTTAAAAAAAAAAAAAAGACATTCTTGGGACAATGGGGGAAATTCAGGTATTAGATGATGCCAAAGAATGATCAATATTTTTTTAAGATGTGATAATAGCATTGTGGTTACACAAGAAAATGTCCAAATTTGTTAAAGAGTCCAAATCTGAAGTATATTGGTATGAAATAAAAGGTATCTGGGATTTGTTTTTATTTTATTTTTTTAAAGATTTTATTTATTTGAGTGAGAGAGCGAGCAAGCACGAGCGGGGGATGGGCAGAGGCAGAGGGAGAAGCAGACTCCCCGCTGAGCAGGGAGCCCGATGCGGGACTTGATTCCAGGACCCTGAGATCATGACCTGAGCCAAAGGCAGACGCTTAACCAACTGAGCCACTCAGGTGCCCCAGGGATTTGTTTTAAATACTTAAGTAAATTGAGAAAAAAATAATAAAGGATATATGAAGCAAATGTGACCATACAATAGTTATTAAATTAGTTCATTTTTTCTATCCTTTTTTTTTTTTTTTTTGAGACACAGCGAGAGAGGGAACACAAGCAGGGGGAGTGGGAGAGGGAGAAGCAGGCTTCCCACAGAGCAGGGAGCCCGATGCGGGACTCGATCCCAGGACCCCAGGATCATGACCTGAGCTGAAGGCAGACACTTAACAACTGAGCCACCCAGACACCACCCATTTTTTCTATTCTTATGTCTAAAATTTTTGATAATTAAAAAATGTGTTACAGGGGCGCCTGGGTGGCTCAGTTGGTTAAGCGACTGCCTTCGGCTTAGGTCATGATCCTGGAGTCCCGGGATCGAGTCCCGCATCGGGCTCCCTGCTCGGCAGGGAGTCTGCTTCTCCCTCTGACCCTCCTCCCTTTCATGCTGTCTGTCTCTCATTCTCTCTCTCTCAAATAAATAAATAAAATCCTTAAAAAAAAAAAATGTGTTACATTTAAAAGTACAAGTGTTGTTGCTACTTCACTTGGACAGATATCTCTCTTGCTGCATCTCCCTAAGCTAGGGTATTTTAAAATCATTAATTAGGAACGACTGAAACAAATAATCATCTTATCTGGTTGGGGAAGTGGAGGGGAAATTTGATAATATATTTTCAGACATGTGAAGATCTCATCTCTGACACTTGGTTCTGTAAAAATGACTCATGAATTTTGAGGTTTATAAATAGTATATCAAAAATATTTTAACTCAAAACATTTTTATCTTCAAAGGGACTTCCATGAATGGCATGGCATTTGAGTCAGAAGGACCAGACCCACTGATCTTGGACAAAGGGAGAAGGGCCATGGTTCCCTTTCAGCCACGCTGAAAGCTTTGCTTCGTGGCAAAGGGGGCCCGTGGCTCTTGAGCCAAGCCAGGAAGACATGGATATAGTGCCTTCCCTCAACAATGCGGGAGCAGCCTCTTGGGGGCTTCTGGCTGATGGAGAATTCTGAGTCGTGGGGCTGAGAAGTGGCAAGTGGTGGAAAACTGGAGTATGCCTGTTCAAACCAGTCTGGAATGATTTCAAATTCTAGAAGGTGAACTCAGAATCACAGAGCAGAACACATTGGGCCATTGTAACGGTAGGTGGGTGGGTGAGGAGGGAGTTCACCATCAGTTCAGGGGAACTTTGTCCCTGCTGGCTGCTGTCTGCTAGATCATGCAGAATAAATGGTCTGAAAGGCCCTGCAAATTCTGGTCCTGGGGAAATATGGAGTAAACACACGTCTCCCTATTCCCTTTGTTAAGTATAGTTTAAAAAACAACAACAACAACAAACAACCCTGGACTTCATATATAATAAAATAAAAAGGAGACTTTGAAAGGTGGAGAGAAGAAGACAGACTGGCTAGGGACCTGGGGACCCACAGAATGACGTGGTAGTGATTGCCAGGGTTTTCTTTTTGCCTTATATAGCTCAGACTGAGTACTGGAGAAGCCAGCAATCCAGAAGCTAACTGGTACAGACCAAAAAAAAAAAAAAAAAAGGAGGAGGGGGAAGAAAAAGAAAAAAGGGCTTGCTCTCTCTAGGTAAAGGACTAGCAAGGGGCAGCCCAGAAAGAAAACTTTTCGGGGCACCTGGGTGGCTCAGTTGGTTAAGTGTCTGCCTTCAGCTCAGGTCATGATCCCAGGGTCCTGGGATGGAGCCCCACGTTGGGCTCCTTGCTCAATGGGGAGCCTGCTACTCTCCACAACTCGTGTTCTCTCTCTCTCTCAAATAAATCTTAAAAAAAAAGAAAAAAGAAAAGTTTTAGATAATAACCACTCTACTCCAGCCACAAAAACTGTAGAATAAACTGCAATACCACCTATAGCCTGCCAGCCAGGCCAAATGGGGACCTGGGACTTTTACTCCTACATGCCGGGTGGTGTCAGAAGAGGTCTAGTGGAGAGTCAGGATTCTCACCACTGGCCCAGCAATGTGCTCCTCCACCACATCTGTGGGGGCCACACGGGAGCAGTACTGATGCCTCCGCCCCCTCCCTGTATCAGCAGAGGCTCAGTGGGCAGTCTGGATTCCCACCCTGGCCTAGCAGTAACGAGGTACCCCTCCATCCCCACTTCCCAGGATGTCAACAGAGGCTGAGTAGGGAACCTGAACTTAGACAGCACTGAGAAGGCCTTCTAAAACAGCAGGTTTAAATAACATCCAGAGTCTCGGAGTCCTCAAAATTTCCAGGGCTGCAAAATCACTCTTCACACCAAGAACCAGGCAAATCTTGAGCAGGAAAAGACAATCCTACTGATGCTAACACCAAGGTGACACAGATGTTGAAATTACCTGACAAGGATTTTAAAGCAGGCAGTGTAAAATTTCAGGGAGCAATTACAAACGCACTTCATTTGCTATTTGCTTTTTATTAACAAGCACAATGATGATTACAAAACACCACCACAAGGGGCCCCTGGGTGGCTCAGTCAGTTGAGTGTCCAACTCTTGATTTAGGCTCGGGGTTGTGGTCTCAGGGCCTTAAGATCAAGTCCCCCTGTTGGGCTCTGTGCTGAGCGTGGAGCCTACTTAAGATTCTCTCTCTCCCCCACCCTCCTTTCTCCCCCGCAACTTACACGCACTTACATGCATGCATTCTCTCTCTAAAAACAACAACAACAACAACAACACAAGAACAACAACCTTAAAGTTGGACCAGCAATGAGTCAAATTGCTGCTGGAGTTCCTGAATGTACCCGAGGTCCATGCCCTCATTGCGAGGCAGGACGTAGGCACGTGACTGTGCATTTAGGTATATATATGACCAAGAAAAGTCAGAGAGAGGGAAACCACTGGAGAACAGAAAGAATTAAGAGCTTTTCATCAGGTAATTCCAAAGCACTCTGCCCTTTTTTCTTCTTTGCCTCTGTATCCTCTGTGGTTCCTGTTCCAGCCGAACCTATAACAATCTCAAATCGCTCTTCCTCTTTTTCAGCTTCTCATCATCTTCAGACTTCCTGGAGATTGAAGAGACGTTCAAACCAAATCTTTGAGCTCGTTCCTTTAGTTTATCCAGGTTAAGCACAGGTTTGGCATCAGATGACAGGCCTTTTGATGGAACTGAAGAAATCCCAAATCTCATTGCCCAGGCAGCAGTCTTACTCTCCAAGCTCACAGGTACATTGAATCGTTCAACATTCCTGCATTTCCCTCAGTCTGTGGTATCTCCAATGTCATTTTTACCACTTTCTTCTCTGCTGCCACATCAATAGATGCTGCCACATCTCAGAGGGTGCTTCCTCTTTGACAGACAGTTCTATGGGTTTTGGTTCTTCTTCCTCTGTTTTATCTCCCAGTACATTTCCATTTGCCTCCTCTTCAGCATGCTTTCAAGATAAGCCTGGAGCTGGGGCACCTGGGTGGCTCAGTTAGTTAAGCAACTGCCTTCAGCTTGGGTCATGATCTTAGGGTCCTGAGATCGAGCCCTGCTTCGGGGTCCCTGCTTGGTGGGGAGCCTGCTTCTCCCTCTCCCTCTGCCTGCTGCTCCCCCTGCTCATTCTCTCTCTGTCAAATAAATAAATAAAATCTTAAAAAAAAAAAAAAGATATGCCTGGAGCCTGTTGATAAGACCTTGTTGCATTCCCCTAGTCTCCAAACCACAAGCAAGACATTCCTGCTTTAGTTCAGCAAGCTTCAGCTTATGGAGGGAGCTCCACTGTCTGCCGCCATCTTATTACCCCTCTAAGTCCACTAACAAACGCACTTCAAACAAAAAAATAGTCTTGGAAAAGAGATAAAAGAAATGAAGAACTAAATTGAAAATCTAGAACTGAAAAAAAGTGGAAAAAAAAAACCTTCACTGGATGAGTTAGTTCTAAGGTAAAATGGAGAGGACAAAGGAAAGAATCAATGAACTTGAAGCCAGAATAATAGAAATCATGCAATCTGAGCAGAGAGAGAATAGACTGAAAAAAAAAATTAACAGTATCTCGGGAATTTGTGGGACTTCAATAAAACATGTAATATTTGTGTCACTGTGATGTGGAAATGGTGGGGTTTGGAGTCGATGGTCCAGAAAGAATTCTTGAGATGTCTTCAGTGCAGTGGTTTTATTAAAGCACAGGGACAGGACCCGTGGCGGGTGGGGGAAGAGGTGCACTGGGGTTGTGAGAAATTATACTTTGGAGTTGGGAGAAGTAAAGACAAAGGACGTTTCCAAAAGGATTTTCATATTTAAAGAAGACTGGATCTTGGAGGTCAGGTTAATATTATGATAAGGTTGCCTTTTGCCTTTAGCATGTTATCATTGAGGCAGCTAAGCTCCTTGAAGAAGGTCACTCTGCCTGTCCCAAGTACTTGTCAATTTTAAAGTCATAAAATTTAATTTTATGTGAATTTCCTTTGCCTTTGTTCTCCACATCTACTGGAATCCCAAAAGTAGAGGAGAAAGGTGGGGCTTTAAAAGTATTCAAATAAATATGGCTGAATATTTTCCAAATATGACAAAAGACCTATACTTACAGATTCAAGAAACTGATCAAATCCCAAACAAGATAACCCCCCAAAAAATCCATGCCAAGATACATCATACTCACATTTCTGAGAACTAAAGACAAAGAAAAAATCTTGAAAGCAGCCAGGGAGAAATGACACCTTCCTTATAATGGAAAAACAATTTGAATGACATCAAATTTCTCATTGGAAGCTTTAGAGATCAGAAAAAGTGGCACAATATTTCCTTTCCTTTTCTTTTCGGCACAACATTTCCAAGTGCTGAAAGAAAAGAATCAACTCAAAATCCTATATCCAGTGAGAATCGGGAATAAAGAGGACATGGACATTCTCAGATGAAGAAAAACAATGAGAATTTGTCAATAGCAGACCTACCATTAAAAAGTAGCTACAGGAAGTTTTTGAAAGAGAAATTAAATGATTTTAAAAAAAGAACCTTGGAACATCAAGAAGGAAGAACTAAAGTGTAAAAAAGTCAAAAAAAAAAAGTTAATATGCTTTCCTTATTTGAGCTTTCTAAATGACATCTGATGGTTTAAGCAAAGGACTAGTGGTTGTGTACAAGATAAATTAGGGAAGTTGGTAAGTATAGTTATAATTTCTCCTTCAAGCAACTGCACAATGAAAAGGAGAAATGAAGTGATGGCTGGCCAGGAGGAGGGATTCTGTGGTCCCTATGATTTCCTCTTTCCTCAAAAGATCAAAGCCCATCAGGCCCAGTCTAGTGTCCCCTCCCAGGCGAGTGTCCCCTCTCCCACATACTCACTCAAGCATTATCTGATGTGATTCTCAATTTATGTAGAGGAAATATTTAAGACTGTTATAAATAGGGGCAGTTTGTAAAGGGACTTAAAGGGTAGAAATTTTTGACACCTCTTTGCAACTGGTAATGTCAACACAAGTAGAACTGAGATAAATTATATACATATAATATTATCGTGAGTACCTACTAAATATCTGTACAAAGAAATACTCTCCAAACACTGTAAATAAATCAAAA
Organism: Neomonachus schauinslandi; assembly: GCF_002201575.2. NCBI lineage: Eukaryota > Metazoa > Chordata > Mammalia > Carnivora > Phocidae > Neomonachus > Neomonachus schauinslandi. Next base: position 148,568,942 of record NC_058403.1, on the reverse strand, counting down.
TAAAATTCTACTCAAAATGACCAAAATTATATGGAGTGGCTCAGTGGGTTAAGTGTCTGCCTTCGGCTCAGGGTCCTGGGATCGAGCCCCACATCAGGCTCCCTGCTCGGTGGGGAGGCTGTTTCTCCTTCTCCCTTTGCCTGCTGCTCCCCCTGCTTGTGCTCTCTCTCTGTCAAATAAATCTTTCCAAAAAATGACCAAAATTATAGAAATGGAGAATAGTCAGGTGTTAGGGCTGCTGGGGGTGGGGGAAGGGGAGTGGGTAGTCTATAAAGAGATAGCCAGCAGAGATCTTGAAGGTAAGAGCTCTGTATCCTGATTGTAGTGGTGGTTATACAGATCTCTACATGTGATAGAGGCAAAGAACTGTACACACACACTGTACCAGTGTCAAGTTCCTGGTTTGATATTGTATCACAGTTACTTAAGATGTATTCATTGGGGGAAATTGTATGAGAGGTTCAGAAACTACTCTGTACTATTACTGCAACTTCCTGTGAATCTATAATTATCTCAAGATAAGTTTTTTTAAATTTAACATAAAAATGAAGTAAAAAAATTATGCAATGATTAAAGCTTAATTTTCCATCCTGCCTTCCCCCCCCAACCCCCCCTTTTCACTGAGATGCAACTGACATATAGCACTATGTTAAGTTTAAGGTATACTGAATAATGACTTGACTTACATACATTGTGAATGATTACCACAGTAAGTTAACATCCCTCATCTCATACAGATTTTAAAAAAGACTTTTTTTCCTTGTGCTGATAACTCTTAGGATCTACTCTCTTTAACAAGTTTCAGTATACTGTACAGCAGTATTAACTATAATCATCATGTTGTACATTATATCCCCAGTGCTTACTTATTTTATAACTGGCAGTTTGTACCTTATGACCACCTTCATCCATTTCCTCCTCCCCGCACCTCCCACCTCTGGTTACCACACATCTGATTTCTAAGAGTTTAGTTCTTTGTTTAGATTCCATATATAAGTGAGATCATGTAGTATTTTTCTGTCTTATTTCACTTAGCATAATGCCCTCTAGGTCCATCCATGTTGTCTCAAAAGGCAGGCTTTCTTTTTTAAATGGCTGAGTATTTCAGTGTGTGTGTGTGTGTGTGTGTGTGTACAACTTCTTTATGTGTGTGTGTGTGTATATACCACAACTTCTTTATCCATCCATCTATCAGTGGGCACTTAGGTTGTCTCCACATATCAGCTATTATAAATAATGCTATGAACATGGAAGTGCAGATATCTCTTTGACACAGTGTTTTCATTTGCTTTGGATATATACCCAGAAATGGAATTGCTGCATCATATGGTAGTTTTATTTTTAATTTTTTGAGGAATTTCCATACTGCTTTCCATAGTGGCTCTGCTAGTTTATATTCCCACCAACAGTGAATGAGGGTTTCCTTTTCTTCACATCCTCGCCAGAATTTATCTACTATTTTGTTTTAAAAGAATACCCTTCATTATACAAATGATTATGCATTATACAATATATAATTATGCATAAATAAAAGTCTTTGTATTTTCAACTAGCATTTTATGTTCGGAAAATGAACCAAACTGTGCTTTTTGAGGATCTACTTATTATATGGGTCCCGGTCAAAAGCAGAATTCAAACATAAACCAAACAGGGCTCTGTCCTCAAGGAACTTTTTTTTTTTTTTTTTTTTTAAAGATTTTTTTTTTTTTTTTGAGACAGAAAGAATGAGAGAGAGAGAGCACATGAGAGGGGGGAGGGTCAGAGGGAGAAGCAGGCTCCCTACCGAGCAGGGAGCCCGATGCGGGACTCGATCCAGGGACTCCAGGATCATGACCTGAGCTGAAAGCAGTCGCCCAACCAACTGAGCCACCCAGGCGCCCTGTCCTCAAGGAACTTAAAGCCCAAGGAATCAAGGCACAAATGCAGGAAAACCTAAATAACTCAGGAGTTAGACAACATAGCCCTCCATAACAGAAATGCTGGCTTGTGCCAGAGACAGCATGTCTTACAAGTTCTGAAGGCAGGCTTCTGTGGGCCAGGTCTTGAAAAACCCCCACGGAGGCAGATAACCTTGAAGTGGGCTTTGAAAGGTGGAGTTGGTGGAGCCAGAGATTCCAGCAGTAAGGAAATAACTTAAGACAGATGGGGAAAGTGAGAGACACATTGGGGGCTGGTGGACTGGAAGGACAAGACCCTCCGGGTTCAGTAGGGAGCCCCTGGAATGCAGGCTGCAACTGGGTGCATGTATCTGGGCAGGAAAGGGCTAAACCAGAGTGCAGAGATTAGTTTAGTGGTTGTGTGCATGACAGATCAGAAAAGTGGATAAGCACAGTAATTTCTGCTTCAGACAACTGCATAAACAAGAATGAGAAATGAAGTGACTGCTAGTTGGGAGGAGCAACTCTGGGATCCCCAGAATCTCCTCAAACCTCAGCAGGCTCATTCCAGTGTTCCCTATCCTAGGCTCTGATGCATTAATTCAACCTGCAACTCCTGAGGAGTGGGCCAAGTCCAAGGACCCATGAGGCAAGTCTCACGTGGTCTATATTAGTTTTTTCTGAGTATCCATAAGTGCAAATGAATGTGTTTAAAGACTATCACCCTCATCCACTTCATTACCTCCTTCTAGAGTAGCACTATCCAACAGAAACATATAAGCCACATATGTATTTTTAAATTCTCTAGAAACCATGTTAAAAAAGTAAAATCAGTGAAATTAACTTTAAAATATATTTTATTTAACCCAGTATATCTAAAATATCATTTTAACATGTAATCTATATAAAAACTCATGATGAGATTTTATTTATTTATTTTTTTAAAGATTTTTATTTATTTATTTGAGAGAGAGAATGAGAGAGAGCACATGAGAGGGGAGGGTCAGAGGGAGAAGCAGACTCCCTGCCGAGCAGGGAGCCCGATGCGGGACTCGATCCCGGGACTCCAGGATCATGACCTGAGCCGAAGGCAGTCGCTTAACCAACTGAGCCACCCAGGCGCCCTCATGATGAGATTTTAACTAGTTTTCATATTAAGTCTTCAAAACCCAGTGTGTATATACACTTACAGCACATCTCAAGTTACTAGCCACATTTCAAATGCTCAATAGCCACACATGTGGCTGTTGGGTTACCATATTGGACTATGTAGCTATAAAACCTTGCTACTCAAAGTCTGGTCCCTGGACCAGTAGCATCGACATCACATGTTAGAAATAAGGAATCTTAAGCCCCACTCCAGACCTAATTCATCAGATTCTTTAATAGGATCCCCGGGTAATCCATAGGTACAAAAAATTGAACAGTTCTTCCTCATACATTAGAGAAGAGAGATGTAGGGTGCACAGAGTTTTGGCTATTCAACATCAACGTTTCTCCTAGTCATTGAAGTTCCATGTCATGATTCCACTCAGTGCTATGTCCAGACAGAGATCTAAGCCAACCACCACTTCCTGGTGCTGAGCACTATGGTTGGTTCAGGTGTTTCATGTAACCCAACAAGAGTCAATGAGACCCAATGAATCCTTTGATAGATTCCACTGTGTTTGAAAAGGCCATGCACTCTGGAGCCATTTTGGAGCATGATGGGAGAGCCCGCCTGTATATGAAGCCTGTGAATGGAGGAAAAACCAGATACTGATTACCTCATTTGAGCCCCTGCTTCAAGGCTTACAGCTTGACTTTTCAGACATGTGAGCCAGTAAATTACCTGTTTGTTTAAACTTGTTTGGGTTGTGTGCTAGATAGAGATCCGTCTCCTCCTCTATATCTCTTCCCCTGGTTCTCACCCAGGCTCTGTGCCTCAGGGTATTGACCTTCAAGGATTACCTGAATAGGCTCCCTTTGCCCTCTGGTTTTCTACTGGGGTTGGCCAATGGGAGGTACCAGCAGGAGATCAGAGTAGGAAGAGACTGAAGGCAGGGTATTTATTTGCTTGCCTCCCTTCTTGTGAGTTTGCTGAGGGCCAACTTCCTTTCTATCAAAGGCTATAGCTACTTTCAGGCAGCGTTTTCCTTCACTTACCTTCTCTGGTTCCAGTAATCCTCTGTCTCCCTGCTCCGTCATGGCCTAGGGCTGTTTGCTCCCCAAGGTTGTCAGTCCTGGACTACTGCACATTCCTTTTGGTTTCCCTATTTCCTGACCATGACTCTGCAAAAAGTTCCTTTATCAAACTCTCCTAGAGGTATCCATTTTGAGTGTGCCATTTATTTCTTTTTGGGACCTGACTGGTACACTAATTAGTATCAGGAGTGGTCTTAAAATAGGATTCCATACACACACACAATGGGCTATTACTCAGACATAGAAAAGAATGAGATTTTGCCATTTATGACAACATGGATGGACCTAGAGGGTACTATGCTAAGTGAAATAAGTCAGACAAAGACAAATACCATATAATTTCACTTATATGTGGAATCTAAAAAACAAAACATATAAACAAGCAAACAACAAACAAAAAACAGAAACAGACTCATAAATGCAGAGGACAAATTGGTGGTTGCCAAAGGGAGGTGGTAGGGGGATGGGTGAAATAGATGAAGAGGATTAAGAGGTATAAATGTCCAGTTTATAAAATAAGTCATGGAGATGAAAAGTACAGTATAGGGAATGTAGTCAATAATACTGTAATAACACTGTAGGGTGACAGATGGTAACTCCACTTCCTGTGGTGAGCACTGCGTAATATATAGAATTGTTGGAAAAAAAAAAGGGTTCCAGAATTGAGTTGCTCACATTTTTGAGGAAGACATGGATAACCTCTGTGCTGTGGTGAAATGGGACCGTGGCAATCCATAACATGCAGTGTCATCACATATAAGCAAATTATCCCTGGGAGTGGCATGGGATAAAGCACAGGTAGAGGAGGATAAAGACATGAGGAGATTCAACCAACCTGAAGTACCTGTCACAAACTGTGTATTATCAAGTCCAGTGAGCCATAAAATGGGAGAGGCATATCAGCCTGCCATTATAAAATAGAAATGGGTATACACCGGGCAGATCCAAAGACATAGTGAACTACCTGAATCCCCTGGTATCCAATGCCGCTGCCTGACTATATCTCCTTCCACATTCTACCAATGCCCTCCAAAGAAATAAGGTCAGTTAGTGGAGGAAAAGCAAGCACGGGCTTCTCTTACAGAAGCAGCCAGAAGTGTTGCACCACAGACCACTCTAGAGTGGCTCCAAAAGCCTGTAGTGAAGGGATGTTCTCTAGTGAGCAGTACTCTGCTACAGATCAGCTAAGGCACAGATCGACCCTGACTTGTGGGTAGTAACTAACAGGTTGGCCAGCTGGTCAGGAATTTACAGAGAGTAAGATCAGAAGACCAGGGACAAGGTGGTCAAGGAAAAGATGGACTTTTTTTTTTTAAAGATTTTATTTATTTGACAGACACAGCGAGAGAGGGAACACAAGCAGGGGGAGTGGGGGAGAGAGAAGCAGGCCTCCCACGGAGCAGGGAGCCCGACGCGGGGCTCGATCCCAGGGCCCCGGGATCATGACCCGAGCCGAAGGCAGACGCCCAACGACTGAGCCACCCAGGCGCCCCAAAAGATGGACTTCTTGCCATCCACACAGTATAGATATTCATGTTCCACATAAATGCTCATCCAAGGGCCTCTGTTGTAGATGAGACTCTCAGTAATCAGGAGGACAAGATGACCCAACCCGTGGACATTGGATGGCCTCTTCCTCAGATACTCTGGTGCTTGGTCAATAGACCCATTTACAAAGTGGCCATGGTGACAGGAAAGGAGACCGTGATGGGCTCAACAACATAGACTTGCCCTCATCAAGCTGATCTGGCCACTGCCAGTATTGTGTCTTTCAAGAAATGCATCCATTTCGGGGCACTTGGGTGGCTCAGCTGGTTAAGCATCTGCCTTCAGCTCAGGTCATGATCCCAGGACATGCTCCCTGATCAGCAGGGGAGTCTGCTTCTCCCTCTGACCCTCCTCCCTCTCATGCTCTCTGTCTCTCATTCTCTCTCTCTCAAATAAATAAATAAAATCTTTAAAAAAAAAAAGCATTAAAAATGCATCCATTTCATTAGGTTGTTAAATTTATTGGCATTAAGTTGTTCATGAGGGGTGCTGGGTGGCTAAGTGTCTGCCTTCGGCTCAGGTCATTATCTCAGGGTCCTGGGATCAAGCCTCGCATGGGGCTCCCTGCTCGGCAGAGGTCTGCTTCTCCCTCTCCCTCTGCCCTTTCCTACCACTCGTGCTTGCTCTCTCTCTCAAATAAATAAAAAATATTTAAAAAAAAGTTGTTCATGATATTTCTAAATTATCCTTTCAATATCTGTAAAAACTGTGATGATGTCAACTCAGTCATTCCTGATATTGGTAATTTGTGTTTTCTGTACTTTTTCTTGATCATCCGACTACCGGTTTAACAACTGAAGAGATTTTTTTTTCTCAAAGAATCAGTTTTTGGTTTCATTGATTTTTCTCTATTTTTTGTTTAGTATTTCACTGAATTTCACTCTGGTCATTATTTCTTTTCTTCTGTTTGAGTTCAAATTACTCTTTTTTTTCCCAATTTATTAAGATGGAGGCTGAGGTCATTGATTTTTGACTGTTCTTCTGTAACATAAGACATTTAGTGCTACACTTTCCCTGAGTACTGCTGCTGAGTGCCCAGCTTGTTTATTCAGAAGCTGTGTTGCGCCCAGAAATGGTACCACTTCCACAGGGGCCAGCCAGACACCCAGTTACTGAACCCCTTTCAACATGCTGGGGAAAGTTCTTTGTCTTTATAGGAGTAGACACACATAGCATGGGTATGGATTTGCCTCTCCTGCCTGCAGCATTTCTGCCAGTATCACCAGTTTATGGACTTGCAAAATGCCACATTTATCTCATGCCACACTGATCTCACAAGATGCTGCTTCCATCAAAGGGACACATTTATGGCAAACCAAGTGGGACAGTGGCCTCACTCTCTTAGAATTCCTGGTCTCACCATATGTCCTATCACCCAGAAAGAGCTAGTTTGGTAGAACAGTGGGTGGGCCTGTTTAAGTCTCAGTTTATAAGCCTTGAAAATCAGCAGCCAGTCTATGGTGCCATAGCCAGAATGCATGGCTTTGGGAAACAGGGGTAAAGAGGGGGATGACCCTCCTCACTGTTACACCCAATGAATTACAAAGAAATTTTTGTGCTTCTCATCTCTGCAAACTTGGGCTTGGTGGGTTTGTAAGTTCTAGTGCCAAAGAGAAGGATACTTCCACCAGGGAACACATCCATGGTTCTATTAAACTATTAGAAGAAACTGCCTCCTGACTGATACACGCCGTAGCACAGGGTATCCTCAAAATCTAGCTTCCTTTTCTTTCTTTGGGAATAGAACTCCAGAGTTTTAACTGGAGTTAATATGGCCACCCTGCTAAAGACCATAGACATTTATAAGACATTTATTACTTCCCTCCTCTCTTCGTGAGAGTATACTTCCTGACCCACTGATGTTGAGCTTGGGTATGTGACTTGTGTGGGCCAATGGGATGGTAGCAGACATGATCCAAGCAAAGGCTTTAAATGTGCTTGTGAAATTGGTGGGCTCAGACCTTCATCTTGCCATTCTGATTCCGGACAGGTAAGTGCAGAAGTAAAAGGGTTTGTACCTCTGCCAGGTCACCAATCTTGCTCTCAGGCAACCTTCTCCACATAGCTTCTAACCTATGTACATGACTTACCAAGGCATACATATGCTGCTATTACCATGAAGGTCATACCATGAGGAGCTCATGGCCTGGGGAGCTTGGTGGTGGCTAGAGGATGAGAGATACATCCCAGAGGATGAGATCTGAACCCAAGCCGCAGCGAGCCATGTCCAGCTGAATCCAACATAGACTAGCCAAACACCAGTTCATCTGTAGACATGTGAATGTGAAATTAATGCTTATTGTTGGCTGCTACTGATATTTTGTGGTTGTTTGTTACACAGCATTTTTGTGGCCACAGTTGAGACCCTAAGTGTAGCCATATGACTAAGTTTTGGGCATTAGGATGGAAGAGAAAGTTTTATGTGCCACTTTCAGTTCATGACCTTAACAGAGAGGTGTGTGCCCTCTACTTTCCCTCTTCTTCATGCTGCAGGAATGTGTGATGGGAGCTAAAAGCTGCATGCTGAGGATGGTAAACACAAGATGGGAAGGGCCTGGGACCTGATACTATGGCGAACTATCAGCACAGGACTGCTTACACTCAGCCTTTTAGGGCAGAAAGAAACAAACTGTTATTTTGGCTATTGTTGCAGCAGGAATGCTAGCAGCCTAATGCAGTGTGTAGCAACCAGGAGGTCCTGAGAAAATGGGTTTGTTGCAAGCCCCCTGCAGTGTTCATCTAACCACAGTCCTATGATGTCCACTGCTGGTCTCCTCCTTGCTCTACTGTGGGTCCTGCCCATTTTGCTGTTGACCACTGCACCCATGGTCTGCCTTGGATCACTGCTGCTCTTGTTACAAAGGCCCCCATTTCCTGCTGCACTGCTAGCAGTGAGGGTGAGGCTTGACTGAAGGGCTAATTATAACTGGACACTTTATATGACTGCCCTGTAGTCTAAAGCACAAGAAAAGTTAAAGCAGGGATGCATGTTTACTCACCCTATAAGCTGGAGGTGCAAAGACAATGGAGCTTCTTTGTTTTCTATAATCTAATCTTTCGCATAAGCCCGTCCTGCTGGGTGTGAAGGGGAGATTTGGATTTACCAGTAAATAATGGATGGGATGAGTTTGGTTCAAACATTGTCTTTGGGGGTAACTTGGTCTCTCTTAAGTAAATGCTGCTTCTCTTTCCCCTTCCCCTTCATCTTTTCAAGATGGTTATCTGGGAGTATGGGAAAGGCAAGGCACAAATATGACTGTGTGATAGAAGAGTTGCCTTGGATCCCTGTGAGCAGGTCCTTGTACTGTCTTTCTGGTTCTGCCATGAAAGACTGGGTCTGGTTCCTGAGCTCCTATAATTACCTGCTGAGATGCACTGGGCCTAATCTGGTCTTTGGAGTGTAATGCCAGCACCCAGAGCTGAAGTCCATGGTCCCAACATTTGCCTTCTGCCACAAAGTCCTACCCCTGCAGGCTTTTCATTCCACCTCTCAGTGCAAGCCTCTACAACACTTCCTCATGCCTTTGTGGGGCACAGGGAAGCTTTTGATCTCCTGTAGAACAAGTATAGGAACTGGGTAGGGTATCCTGGTTTTCACTGGCTTAGATTCTGCCCTCCATCATTGCTACATTATTGTTCCTACAGTATTTTGTTCATGATGCAAAGCCAGGCGCAAGGCTTCCCCTAGCAGCCTGAAGCCTCCCTCATGTCATACCTGGGGAAGTGGTCTACAAGCCTGTGATGTTCTTGGGTTCTCCACAGTCTCCATATCTGTCTTCCATAGTTTCCCCCAGTCAAGATCTGGATGGACTGGGGAGGGTGGCTAGGGGAAAATGAGAACCCTGGAGCCTGCCTTCCTTCCTTCCTTTACCTCTTCTGTTTCTCCTGTCCAAATGCCTGCAGGTTGGAAAACACAACTGTTACTTTTATTTCCTCTTCCTTTTTTTTCCAGGGCAGTGACCCTCACAGTCTGGACATTATAGGTAGGGAGGGGTTTCATCCCTACAGTATGGAAGGAGTACCATGCTCTGAGTGAATTAGGCATGGCTTTTGGTATGGACAATTGTGAACTATGGCCCTCTAAGGACAATTATATTGATGGTCCATCCCTCGAACATTACCTGTTAAAAGGTTAAGACACTCTGCTGGGGTGCTTTGTGCAAGCATCCTAGTTGCCGGTTCTACTCTACTACCCTCAGGTCTGTCCACTTCTCCTTTCCAAATATTCACAGTGCAAATTCCTTTCTACCCTTTCTACGTCCAGGGGTATGGCATTAAGATCTGCTCCCTTACCCCAGGCAATCTGTGGGCACACTCATCTCCTGGCAGTACATTTCCCACAGCCTGGTTTACTTAACCCAGAAGAATGCCACATTTGTATGTGCCCTTGCATATGCACCTGCTTCCCTAGAACCCTCCAAGGGGTTCTCCGCACTCTAAATTTGCTTCCTTCCAAGGTGTCCCTGCCAGGTGAAATGTAACATACCATGCACACCATATGTACATTTCCAGGTGAAATTACCCAACTCCTTACTGATAAAGGTTTTTTCTAGCTGCAACACAGTCTCTACAGCTTTACTTTCTGAAGATCAGTGGGTGCTCTTGCAATATGTGGAGTTAGTTCCTCTTTGTTCCCCTGTTTTCAGGCTGTTCCCCAAGGCTTACCCAGGCACATAAGAAGGCCCATGAGAGCACCAGCTATTCTACAATAGTTACTACAATGCTACCAAATCTTTAACTATTTTTTTTTTTCTGTAGGATTTGGGTGGATTAAATTCTTGGGCAGGTAGAAACCCCTCCCTACCTATAATGTCCATACACTTTTATGTAATTCTATGTAAGAGGTCAGGGTGGGCTTTATTATCTTCATGTCCAACTAGAAGCTCCATGGGAGGATGGCATGGGGACGTGGAGAGGGCTCACTGGGTTAGCATTTACTGAAGATATCAAGTTTCCCCCATAAGACTGAACCAGAAGAGTCTGTTCATAGTAGGATAACACCTTCTCTGTCTGCTGGATGGGGTGCTCAGACTCTGCTCTAAGGTCACGGGGAGCCCTCCCTCTGTCATGGTCCGCTGCCATTAAGCAGGGAAATAACATCAGTTCTGGGGTCCAGGTCCCTTTGGATGATGGAAGGCAATTTCCTCTTGAGGCAGACTGCTCACAGCTGTGCATATGGAGAACAGTTCATAAACGTCTGGGCACTGCATTTGATAGGGCACTTTTGTTCCCATTTCTTGTGTCCTGAATTTTCCAACTCAATGTCCAGGCAGTCGGGAGTCTAATTTTGGTAGACCTGAAACGTGAATTCACTTTTTCAGGTTGGATGCTAAAGGCAAACAAGCCTTCACAATTCCCTGAGAATCAGAGAGAAAGCCTTTATTTCCTCCATCAGATTTTGCAATGAGAAATGAGGTGGTGTGCCACGGGTAAGCAGCAGTGTGGTGTGAATGACATCATGCATATGGTGGAAACCTGTCTGTCCTGAGTAAGCAGACTTGAGTCAGACATATAGCAGGCACTGCTGCTTAACCTCCATCCCCAGAATGCTTTCTTGCTCTATTCCTACCAGCTAGTAAATGACAGCTATCACTTACTCTGCACTTACAAGGCAGGTACTGTGCTAGGCATTTCCAGGAATTTCTGGAGGCAAGTCCTCAAACTTTCTGAGTTTGTTTCCTCATCTGTAAAACTGGCATAAAAACCTCACAAGGCTATTTTACAGACTACATGAAGTATTTATATCCCTCAGCACATTGTCAGGCACATTATAAGCACTTTAATTGTTGCTATAAAGATTTTATTGGGCTTTTTATCTGAATTTATATTAGGAAACTAGGCATTAAGTTCCAGGCTGTCTGAATCTATTCATTTCCTGAGTTCAGAGAGGGAGGGATACCAAGTTATCAGAAGATAAATGAGTATTAGGTTCCTGAGTTTAATGAGAGATACCTGCATTTTTAAATGTTTTTTATAAACTATAGCCACCCTCAGAGATTCTGAAACTCCTGCCTGACGTTGAGAAGTAAATGGCATATACCTTTTTGCCAACTTCCCCAGAAAGGAGAGAAATGCAGTTCTTCATACATTTCTAAATTGTCATCATGCTGGCAGAACTTAAGGTGGGCAAAAAAACAAAACAAAATACCAAACCCAAAACTCCACAAAAATCCTTTACTTCCTTTCTAGTGATAGGGTATTGCCCGCTCCTAATGGGTGACCCACAACCTAATCTGAAATACAGAATAATCACAAAAAGAGAAGACTATGGGCCCATGGCAGGACATGCTCCATGCCCAGAAATGGTTTGGGTGAGGTGGAAAGTGTACATGACTTTGCTCAGGCCTGGAACAATCTCAAAGCATTCAAAGTGGAGGTGGACCATCAGCTGAAGCTGGCAGAGCCAGCAAGACTTGGACAGGTGGAGAAGAAAAGTGGCATCCCTGAAAAGAGGACTGGTCTGAACAAAGGGGCCCAGGGAGGCACAGTGAAACCAGGTTGAAGAGCATGCTGGAAGTTCCCTCAGTTTGAAAGAAAAGAGCAGATTGTGGGGTACCATAAACTTCAGTACTGCCTGAGATACGAGAAACCAAACTTTAAATTATGAAATATACTTTAAAAAGCACACAAACAGGGGCGCCTGGGTGGCTCAGTTGGTTAAGCGACTGCCTTCGGCTCAGGTCATGATCCTGGAGTCCCGGGATCGAGTCCCGCATCGGGCTCCCTGCTTGGCAGGGAGTCTGCTTCTCCCTCTGACCCTCCTCCCTCTCATGCTCTCTGTCTCTCATTCTCTCTCTCTCAAATAAATAAATAAAATCTTTAAAATAAATAAATAAATAAAAATAAAAAGCACACAAACATACACAAGTAATTGAGCACTTGTAACCCAAATCTTGAAAGTGTTCTGCATGACTGACCCTGGTAGCATCCCTCTCCTTTCCCTAGAGCCAATCACCAAACTGGATTTTTTTGTTTCCTTGCTCTTCGTATTGAATACAGAAAAGCTTATTCAATTGTGCCTATTTTTGACCTTTTTGTGAGTGCAATCATAGCGTGTGTATTCTTCTGTTACTTTGTTTCTACTGTTTTGGAGATTACTCTGCACTTTTTATATAGCTGTAATAAGTACCTTTCCACTGTATATAGTACCCATTCTATAGATGTTTTTACATTCCATTTGGGTGACTTCCTTTGTTTAGCTAGTTATTATAAAGCATATGATAGAAGTCTTTTCATATATCTTGCTCGGAATATACGCACAGGAGTTTATTTAGGGTATATACCAAGGAGTGGAACTGCTGGGCTGCAGGGAAAGCACAGGTTCTACTTTACTAGGTAATACCAACCTGCTTTCCAAAAAGTTGCATCAAGTGATGTTCCAACCAGCAAAGCCTGGGAGCTTCTGCTGCTCTTCATCTTGGCCAACACTTGGTATTTCCTGGCTTTTAAATTTTGCCCAGCTGGTGAGGGTGAAATGGTATCTCACTTTAGTTTTTTTTTTTTTTTAAAGGTTTTTTATTTATTTATTTGACAGAAAAAGACACAGCGATAGAGGGAGCATAAGCAGGCGGAGTGGGAGAGGGAGAAGCGGGCTTCCGCCAAGCAGGGAGCCCGATGTGGGGCTCGATCCCGGGACCCTGAGATCATGACCTGAGCCGAAGGCAGACGCTTAACGACTGAGCCACCCAGGCGCCCCCTCACTTTAGTTTTAATCTGCATTTTCTTGATTATTAATGCAGCTGGGGTTTCTATTTCTGGGCCCCCAAAATACTGTTGTGGAATCAATCTTAATGAATTACTTCAAGAATTTACACTGTTAGTGCTATAAATTATTGGAATGTTTTGTTCTTACAGTTGTAACAATACACACAAATGTGTATTGCACCTCCAAGCATTTCCAAGACCTTATTCTATACATTCACATACATGTATGTTATAGACTAAACGTTTGTGTCTCCCCCAAATTCATATACTGAAATCCTAACCCTGAACATGCTATCAGGCTTACTTTTGGAAGGTAATTAGGTCATAAGGGTGGAGCCCTCATAAATGGGATTAGGGCTTCCTCCTGCTCTCTGTTCTGTACCATATGGGGAAACAATGAAAAAACAGTCATCTAGAAGCCAGGAAGCAGGCTCTCAGCAGACACTAGATCTGCCAGCACCTTGATCTTAGACTTCCCAGACTCCAGAACTGCGAGAAAAAGATGTCTGTTGTTTAAAGAAGCAGTCTATGGTAATTTGTTATAGTAGCCCAAACTAAGCAACGCTGAAATCTAATTTATTTAAAACTTGCTTGTTTACCTTAATTGTAGATCATCCTATTCCAGTATGCATAGGTGTACTTCATTCTTTCTAAATGCTGTGTAATATTTCACGGTATGGATGACCCATAATTTTACAGTCTCCTCTTTTTTAATTAATTTTTTTGAACAGGTAATATTTGGATTTATAAAATCCAATGTGTACAAGAGCATATTCCTCCTACTCCTCTTCCTCAAGAAGTCAGTAGCACTGGCCTGGAGGCAACCAAAGTTAGTAGCTGCAGTAGAGATTGGCCAGATGCTCACCACTATTTCTTCTTCCTGAGCACACAGGAAGCCATGTCCCAGTTTCCTTGACTTAGGTTGGGGTCAGACAACCTGGTCTGACCATCACAACAAGGGAGGAAGTAATAGACACAATTTCCAGTGTTTGCTACCTTTTGTGGTCCTCTCTCTCTTAGCTAACTAGCTGGCTGAATGCAGAGTCCAGTGGAGGACTCCAAGGAGGCCCTAGAAGATGCTGCCACAAGACATTAGACACCAAAATCTCTGATTCTCTGCTTGGAGGAAAGGAACTAGAAACATCAGCATTGGACTTTATGTGAGAAATAAGCTTTTGGGTTAAACCAGTCAACTTTTGGGGATGTAATTTTAGCTAGCATTAATTATAACAACACACACATTTCTTATGTATCCTGAAATACAAGCAATTGCCAGTCCTCTATCAAAGGACATGCAGATTATTTCCAGTTTTTCCCTATTACAGTGATGCTACAATAAACATCCTAATGAGGTAGGTTTTTAGACATACTAAACCCTTAAGAGTAGTATTTGAAATGGAGCAGGCATATAGGAACCTGCTCCACCTCAGTGAGGTATTTCCCATCTTTTGCTTAATTCGGCTTGAGCTCATCAAGTTGGCTGCATGGTGCCATTCAAGCTACTCTCTGGCTCAGAATCCAGCTCGACGCTGAGATTCTCCTTTCTGCACAGACTCATTTTTTTCCTACAGTAACCTTTGCACCCACCTATTTCTTACATGCTCTCAGTGCCTGTCCCCTTGGACATTCATTTCCTGGGTTTGCCAAGATATCAGCTTCTTGCCAGGCTCCACACTCCTCGTTTGTGCATGTCTCCTGTACTCTCATGCTCCACCTATTTATTGAACACGACACTTGAATATGGGCCTGTGTGGGGTACCGTTCCAGGCACAAGGGAGGAAGCACACCTATGCAAGGTATGGGTATTGTCCCCTCTCATAACAAGAGATGATGTTATAGCACATGTGACATGTGATAAGGGACTGATGAGGTGGGGGGCAGAGTCTAGCAATCTACAGTTGGTCCTGGCATTGACATGGAAGGGCTGAGAAAATTGGTTTATAACGAAGACATAAAATTGTGCTTTTTCTTTATTCAGGTTACTTATATAGGATACACATCAATTTCTAGACTTTAAAAATTTTCTTTCATTAAAGGAGCCTATAAAACTTGAATTATTACAGGGGCGCCTGGGTGGCTCAGTTGTTAAGCGTCTGCCTCCAGCTCAGGTCATGATCCCAGGGTTCTGGGATCGAGCCTCGCATCGGGCTCCTGCTCAGCGGGAAGCCTGCTTCTCCCTCTCCCACTCCCTCTGCTTGTGTTCCCTCTCTCGCGTGTCTCTCTCTATCAAATAAATAAATAAAATCTTTAAAAAACAAAAAAACCTTGAATTATTACAGCTGTAATTACCACTTGAAGGCATCACTAGTCCTGAAATCAGTCCTTTTTCCTCTATCCTGCAGGTGCTAAAAGCAGAACACAATGCAGGTAAGTTGCTTAAAGGCAACAAAGAAAGACGGGGAAGCATGAATATACTTCCCCTTTGGGTTTCTCAGTCTAGGCAGTGATTCTCAACTTTTGGGTTTATATACTGTAGTAGATGCTGTCTATACCCTTTGGGCTTACTCTGGAGTTTGCTTTCAGAGCATTCTAGTACATGAGGAAGATTGCCTGTGTCTGTTGCCTGAGTGCATTCTCTGCCTTCGGGAGCATGTTTTTCCCAGCACTGAGCTAGGTAGAAGTACAGGAGCAATACCCCGAAGAGGGAAAGGAGGTGGTGGGTAAGTACCTCAGCTACCTTGCCTCTTCGTGGGACAATTCTGGGGTTTGTTCCTGATTCTCAGACAGTTCACAGCATGACTGAGCCCACTCATTAATTCATCTTTTAATGACTTTCCTTCCTGTCTCACTTCTCCATTCTGTCAGAGTGCCTCTTGGAGACACCTCTTAAATAAACTATTTGCATCCAAATTCGGGTTTTAGTGCCTGATTTGGGGAGAGATCCAAACTAACACAAGGCTTTCTTTTAAAATGTGAGGAAAAACAAGGTCTCTCCCCCCAGGAAAATATGTCATATTTTCAAGAAACCTAGGTAGGATTTGGTGAAATTTTGATATTAGGTCCAGGCTTCCAGATTCACCCAAACTTCTCTCCCTCCTCCCACTCCCCATCCTCCAAAACATTATGGAGGGAGCCATATCCAAGGACTGGCAGCCTAACAGGAATGAAAGTATCACTTTAATAGCTTCAAACATGCCTAAAACTCCTTTTACCTGTTTAAAATACTCTCTTTATGAGTGGCTTCCTCTACAGTTTTCTCATAGAGGGTGTTTGCCAAACTCCTTAGGTATTTTCTAGCACGGTATACAGATGGTCCCCAATTTACAATGGTTTGACTTACAGTTTTTAGACTTATGATGGTACATTCTACATTTGGTAGAAACTGTACTTCAATTTTGAATTTGGATCTTTTCCCAGTCTAGTGCTATGTGGGACAATCCTCTCCCGGTGGGCTAGCCAGTGGCAGCTGTCGCAGCTCCCGGTCAGCCACGTGATCACCAGGGTAAACAACCATACACTTACAACTATCCTGTACCCATACAGCCATTCTGTTTTTTACTTTCAATACAGTATTCAATTACATGATATATTCAACACTTAATTATAAAACAGGCTTTGTGTTAGATGATTTTGCTCAACTGCAGGTGAATGTAAGTGTTCTGAGCATGTTTAAGGTAGGCTAGGCTAAGCTATGATGTTTGGGAGGTCAAGTGTATTAAGTGCATTTTCACTTACAATATTTTCAACTTACAATGGGTTTATTGGGACATAACCCCATCATAAGTCGAAGAAGATCTGTACTGGCCTTTTCTGCATGATGCTTTATAACATATCTATTTATGTATTTGCTTAGTTGTTTACTGTTTCTCTAGTAGACGCTATGCTCATGAAAGCAGTAACTAAGTCACTTTGTTTATCACTGTATACCCGGTGTTTATGACAGTTTTCTCACATGGAAGATGCTCCATAAGCTGAGTAAGAGGTTGAGGTTTGGGCTCCTGGGCTCAAAGAGCCACCAATTCCTTGCTCATTAAAAACATGGAATCTTAACCTCTATCAGGCCACATGGAGAAAGACCTGGAGACAGGCAAAATAAAGTAACCAGATCTGCAGAACAGATTCTGGCTCAACTACACCATCAAGCTATGTGTGAAGGAGGGAGAGAAGAACTCATTGATGAAGAATGTGGGTCAATTAATACACTAATTTTCACTATTAGGTTAGTAGCTCCTTTCCACTGGGGAAGGGGGAAGGAGAAAGGTTTTGGTCAAAATCTCTCCCTGAAGTATATACTATTCTGCATATAATTTCAAGGGAGTAAAACAAACAAAAAAACTTACACAAACTTCTGAAGTCTGTCCATGGTCCACACAGGCCAACAATCCCAGGTTAACAGTCTCTATGGACTTTTTTTTTACCGGTACAAACCTTGAGATCTCTAATCTTTACCATCAGATTTAGCTCCTATATATTTGATCCTCATACCTCTTCTCCCTGCAAAAAGAAAGGCAACACATAGCAGTAAAGTGGTAATGGCTGAAACCAATTCCTACAGCAAGGCCTGTGTTCTGCTTTCAAACATGGGAAATGGCCTTTTGGTTGTGACTGGAATATTCTATTTTCGCAGTTTCCACCTGTTGAAATCATGTTACCTTTGCAGGGCCTGGTACAAATGCAACCTCTTCCACGAGAAATGTTCTCCAATCCCACCAACCAGGTGGAAACCTAACAGTTCCATTCCCACAGCTCCTGGCTGACTACTTTTGCTTTGTGGTCAGTGACCCTCCTTATAGCAGAGCTCAGCACAGGGCTTCCAGGGCCTGGTAGGGCCTCGGAGAAGGTCTCTCCTCCTTAATGACTACTCCTGGTCTGAAAGATGTTCAATTCATGCCGATGCTCTCTTTTTCTATTTTAATTTCCACCTCAGAAATTTCCCCAATGGACCCAACTGATCAACCTGAGAAAACTCAAATTCGGGGAGGTCACACAAAAGTCAAGGCCCTTGCAACGACGCCAAATCACATGGACCGAATCTCACTTGTTTAATGGCCCAAGCCGCGGCAGGAGAAAAAGCCCAACTTTTCGAGTCCCCCAAGACAGGTGCTCCTTTGAGCTCTGGACCCAAAGTTGAGAATGGACAAGGACTCCCCTCCCTGCCCAATAAGGTGACAGAGAGGGTGTTGATAGACGCTGCAGAGAGCACTTCCCCCTTGAAAAAAGTGTCGTCAAGGGGCAAGCTTCCAGTTCCATTTCGTCCCACAGCTCAAGGCCTTTCATCCGAGTAGGCAGTTGTCCACACCCCAAGGCTACCCCACCCAGCTGCGCCCTCCAGCTTCTCCACACCCTACCGAGCCGTTTGCACGTCTCGAGGGTGTGACGGATACGCCGTGACATCACTCCGGGAAAAGGGCAAAGCGAGCAACGTACTGGCGATCTTCACGCGGCCCTGGCGCTGAGAAGCGCGCGGAGAGTCCAGAGGCGGGACTAACTTTGACTGACGTCCACACCCACCCATTGCCTTTCTGATTCCTTCTCAAACAAACCAATAAATGAGACGACGGGGAGACGGCAGCGTGCCCCAGCCGCCAGGAGTGGCTCCGCCCCCTCCACTGGGTCGTCGTTTGGTCGCCATGATTAGTGTGGCTACCACCTTCGTGCTACTTTAGGCTCTCCCCCGGCTTTCTGATACCGTCTCTGAACTCCTTCCTAAGCATTTGTTCCCTTCCACTGTCAACTTCCTCCTTCTCGGGATTCTTGCTAGCTCGGTGCCTATACAGCCACATTTGAGATGGCGGCCGGAGGCGGGCCCAAGGCGGGGCCTGCCCGGCGCGGTGACGTCAGCGCGCTGCGTGTCGGCAGGTGGAGGGAGAAGGGAAAGTTTGGCCCGTGCGTGGGGCTGGGGTGGAGGGCGGGACAGAGGGGTTGGGCCCAAGCGGATACCCTGTCGCTGCTGCAGCGGAGGCCGAGGCCGGGACCTGGGCCGGGCGGGGAGTGCCGGACGCGGACGAGCGGGAGGAGAGGTCCGCCGGAGCTTCGAGCCCCCGCCGCTCTGCCGCGCGGTGACCCCGCGCCCAGACGCCGTCCGACCCGTGGCTGTTCCCGAGGCGGTTGCTGGGGGCGCGGCGGCGGCGGCGGTGGTTGGGGGTGGGGAGAGGCGCGGCGAGCAGACGAGAGAGGTCAGCGAGTTTGAGGGAGGATCGCGAGCCTTGCCGTCGTCATGTCCGAGGACTCGAGCGCCCTGCCCTGGTCCATTAACAGGGACGATTACGAGCTGCAGGAGGTGATCGGTGAGAGCTGGCGCCGCTGAGGGGGGAGGCGCGCTCAGGGCGGCGGGTGACACGCGGGAACGTGGGGACCCGCGGGAGCTCGGGGAGCGCAGGACTCTCAGATACTCGTGGGCGCTCGTGGGGACAGGGGTTTGTAGGGCGCGTGGGTGAGGCTCCGGGTTTGTGCAAGGCGGGAAGGGGATTTTGTGGCGAGCCTGTGAGGCTGGTGGGGTGGGGTTTGAGGGGCTCGTGAGAGATTGGGCAGTGACAGATATTTGAACCTGAGCGATAGATGGGTCTGGGAGGGGAAGAAACGTGCAGGCACAGGACAGGCCTTTAGGAGGCTGTATGAGAAATAGGCTATTGGAGTTGTGGGCACAGCCACCTATTTGGGGGATTGTGGGATAGGGGGTTTTAGTTCATTCCCGCGCGGGTGTGAGAACACTTGAGTGCCCACGAAGTGCCAAACATTGCTGGGGTGGAGCTGGGGATTCTCTCCAGATGAAACTGAAGCTACCGGGCACCGAGGCAATGTAGACACAACTTGGCACTGTTTGGGAGTGACTTTCTAGTCTGGGGGGCAGACATTGAATAACTAGACAAATGAAAAGAATTTCAAGGTTTGGCAAGTGCCAGGAAGGAAGTAAACAAGATGTTCTGATAGAGAGTGACCTGGAGACCTAGTTAGGGTGATTTCAAGGAAAATTTTTTTTCTGAGGCGTTGACATTTAAGTCGAGCGCTGAAGGATGAGGAGTCTTAGGATTTCAGGGAAGATTTTTCCCTTCTGAGGGATGAGGAAGTGCAAAGGTGTTGAGGAGGGAAAGAGCTTGATGTGTTTCAGGACCTGAGGGAAAAGTGGCAAGGATAGAAGGGGGATCTTCTCAGGCTTGGTAAGGATTTTGGAATTTTATTCTAAGTGTATTGGAGGGCTTCAGACAGAGACGGAACATGATCTGAGGGATCTGGCTGCTGTGTGTGGAGTGGACTTGAGGTCCAGGAATACCAGCTGGCAGAGACCAAAACTTGCACAAACGTGGATTGTAATTCTCAGGCACAGTGATTGGGGGAGGGTGGGGACTTGGGATGAGGGGAGTATTTGTTGGACAACAATAATCCAGTGACTTTAGAAATCAAAAGGGGGTGGGTTTAGCTACACAGAAGCTCGATCTCACTGACATGAGCAGACCCCTCTGTATTGGAGGAAGGAGATTGTCTACTTAGCTAGATCAGCATCCTGTCCTAAAATTAGTTTTATAACAAAGACTGGCTGAAAACTCTTTAGTTGCCTTCCAGGTGTGTTTATTGCAATGTGTCTGTATTTTAGAGAAACTTTATCATATTTCTTTTTTGCCTCTTTTAAGATTGTATTCATTTATTTGACAGCGAGAGAGGGAACACAAGCAGGGGGAGTGGGGGAGAGAGAAGCAGGCTTCCTGCTGAGCAGGGAGCCCGACGTGGGGCTCGATCCCAGGACCCTAGGACCATGACCTGAGCCGAAGGCAGACGCTTAACGACTGAGCCACCCAGGCGCCCCTACCTCTTGTTTCAAAAGAAATCTGGGCTAAGTTTTATCTGAAAGAAATCACATCTTTTTCTTTAAGCCATGTCATGGGTGTCCTTGCTGGGTATTTGACATATACACTGGTTGGTTCTAAAGACAGCTAGCTAGGTCTCTGTCTTGATTGATTGCTTCTGGGTCCCTCAGTCAGTTTCATATTGAAGAAAGAAATTAAGTGAGAAATTTGAAAATGATGTCTGAAAAGTAAAGAAAGTGGATCCCTATCATTGTTTTAGAAGAGGAATATTGCTTTCCTTTCTGGGAAGGTATACATCTTTCTGTGGTCATTTTTTATGCCTAGCTGTTAAGGTGGCATAAGGTTCTAGAGACTTAGAGACTTATTAATTTGGTATCCTCAAGCCAATAAGGTGTCTGTGAGTGGGCAAAAGGGAGTCTTAGTCCTCTGGGATAGGGTTAGTCTTCATCTCATTCTTAAAGTGGGCCATGGGTAAAAGGTTTAAGAACTCCAATGTGATTTTTGATCATCTTATTTTTAAAAATAACTTTACTGAGGTATAATTTAATGCTATAAAATTCACCCATTTATTTTTAGTACAAAATTCTGTGGTTTTTAGTAGATTTACTGTGCTGTGCACCAGCCAGCATAATCCAGTTTTAGAGTATTTTCATCGCCCAGTAAGATCCTTGTGCCTGTTTACAGTTAATCCCTGTTCCCACCCCCAACCCCAGGCAACCACAAATCTTTCTGTCTCTATAGGTTTGCCTTTTCTGGACATTTTCTATAAATGAGATCATAATAACATATTGTCTTTTGTGTTTGACTTCTTTGACTTAGCATAATATTTTTTCATTTGTAAAAACAATTTTACTGGGTTATAATGTATATACCACAAAATCCACCTGTATAAGTATACAGTTGTATAATTTTTTAGTAAATTTACAGAGTTGTTCAATCATCCCCACAATCCAGTTTTAGAACATTTCCATCATTCCAAAAACATGCCTCATGTCCATTTGCAGTCACTCCCTGTTCCCACCCCCTGCCGCAGGCAACCACAAATCTACTTTCTGCCTCTATAGATTTGTCTTTCCTGGATATTTCATGTAAATATAATCATATAATATGTGATCCTCTATGTTGGTTTCTTTGACTTGCCATAATGTTTTCCGAAATTCATTGATGTTGTACCCTATATCAGTACATTATTCCTTTCTATTGGACACCACGTGATGAACATTGTGTTGTTTCTCCTTTCTGGCTATTTGGAATAATGCTGTTATGAGCTTTCACTCATCAGATCTTCATGTGAACATGTTTCATTTTCCTTGAGTGGAATTTCTGGGTCATATGGTAAATTTATGTTTAGCTTTTTAAGAAACTGATAAACCTTTTCAAAATGTATCATTGTTCATTCCTACCAGCCATGTATGAGGGTTCCTATTTATCTTTGTCAGCATTTGTTGTCTTTGATTATAGCCATCCTGGTGGGTATGAAGTGGTATCTGGTGGTTCTGTTTTGCATTTCTTTAATGACTGATGATGGTGAGCATCTTTTCATGTGCTTATTTACTAGCTTTTCATATATCTCCTTTGGTGAAATGTCTATTCAAATATTTTGCCCATTTGGGTTGCCCCTGGGTTATCTTCTTATTGAGTTATAGGGTATGTGTGTATATGTGTGCATTTGGTTGTCAGTCCTTCACCTGATACATGATTTCAAATATTTTTTCGCCCGGTCTGTAGCTTGTCTTTTCATTTTCTTTTTTTTTTTAATTTTATTTATTTATTTGAGACAGAGAGAATGAGAGACAGAGAGCATGAGAGGGAGGAGGGTCAGAGGGAGAAGCAGACTCCCCGCCGAGCAGGGAGCCCGATGCGGGACTCGATCCCGGGACTCCAGGATCATGCCCTGAGCTGAAGGTAGTCGCCTAACCAACTGAGCCACCCAGGCGCCCGTCTTTTCATTTTCTTAACGGTGTCTTTTAAGGCAAAAAAGTTTTGAATTTTGATAAAGTTTTATTTATCACTTTTTCTTCTATTGATAGTACTTTTGGTGGGGTGTATCTAAGAGATTTTTACTAATCCAACATCACAAAGGTATTCTTTCCTGTGTTTTCTTCTAAGTGTAGCTCTTTACATACATTTTGAGTTAATTTTTTAAGGTATGGTGTGAGGTAAGATGAATCATCTTGTTTCACAGATGAAGACACTGGGGCATAAAAAGGTAAAATGACCACCTAAAGTCATAGAACTAACTAGTGGCACAGCTAATACCTGTGTCCAACTCTCCTGTTGCCTAAGTCAACATTCTTGTTTCTATGTAGGAATTTGGTTTTTGTATATAAAATGGAAGATAGTAGTCATAGTCTGACTAAGGGAAATTTTGAGGGTTTAAGTGAAACTAACTAAGGGAAATATTCTTACAATGAAGGATTAAGGGAAATATCCTTACAATGAAAAATACAACAGGAGGAGATATTTTGAAGGTGACCTTTTTGGATGTAGTAGAATTTTTCTTTTGTGTATCCTATTTTGTAAGTTTTAAATGTCTCCCCCTCATTTGTAAGTTCCCAAAAGTTCCTAACATCCTTCCATTCCACTCTGAGCAGGGAGGGGAAAAAAATGTTTTTCCTTGAACTATAGCTTATTACAAGTAGCTGGCCTCAACAAAGTTGTGTATTCTTATTCTGAATTTGCTTCCATGCTGAAATGTTTGGAATACGGTATTTTGTAATAAGCTATAATCTTCAAAATGAATCTTTGTGATTTCTTCAGATTACACTAAATTTTTTCAGGAAACGAGTTGATTGGCGTTCAGAAAAAAAAAAAACGTTTGCGGGATCATTTGAATTTTCTGTTTTCAAAGAATTGTATTTTAAGGCAGTGTTTAAATGATGCCTCCTTTCTGATCAAAGCACATGCATTTATTTGAAATGTAATTTTTTTTTACACTTTCTACTTAGCCTATATTTGTAGGGTTGGGGCTCCTGGGTGGCAGAGTCGGCTGAGTGTCAGACTCTTGATTTTGGCTCAGGTCTGATATCACGGTCATGGGATTGAGCGCCTCTTTAGGCTTCATGCTCAGAGCAGAGTCTGCTTGGGTTTCTCTCTCCTTCAGGTCCCCCCCCTCCCCGGCTCTCTCTCAAATAAAATCTTTTTTTTTTTTTTTTTTAAGATTTTATTTATTTACTCGAGAGAGAGATTGAGCAAGAACACAAGCTGGGGGGGGGAGGGGGAGGAAGAGGGAGAAGCAGACTCCCCACTGAGCAGGGAGCCCGATGCAGGGCTCCATCCCAGGACCCTGGGATCATGACCTGAGCTGAAGGCAGATGCTTAACTGACTGAGTCACCTAGGCATCCCGAATAAATCTTAAAAAAAAAAAAAATATATATATATATATATATATTTGTAGGGTGAGTTGTTTCTCACATTCTGTTTTGTTTTTTCTTTCTGGCAAAATCCTATAGAGAAAAGAAAAATTCCCTTCCTGGAACATATGAAAAACATACAGATTGGGAATTCAGAGGACTTCCTTTTAAAGAACTGTATCATCTTAAGCATACTTTGGCAAGATTTGAAGTTCTTTAAGTGTGATTACTTGTAAAAGATGTTAGTAGTATTTTCACTGTCACTCATCTTTTCAGTGTTTTTGAGCTCCTTCCTAACCATTATTACTGTATTAGAATTTCTGACCAGGTGTTGTACTGTATTTGACATATGTTGAAGCAGCTGGAAAAGTATGGTCTTAGGGTTGTGCTGACCTAGATTCAGATCCTGGCTTTACCTTTTATTACCTATGTGATCTTGGGCAATTTATATAACTGGTTTTAGTGTCAGCTTTTTGTCTATAAAATCGAGATAATGGACCTATATCATTGGGGCTGTTATGTAGATTAAGCGTAATTGTGTACAAAAAATGTTTAGTTTGTATTGAATGTTCCTTAACATAATGGTTTTTGTTCTCTCTTTTTTCTCGTCTTATCTCTTTTTTCTCCTCCTTACGTTTTGTAGTTTTTGGTATTACCATGCAATATGAAATACTGTGTGATTATGTGATTTGTTGTAATGCTTATTGGAACATCACTGCATCTTTTTTTTTTTTCTAGATCTTATTAAAGTTTAGATGGATTTCAGGATTTATGGTGGACATGGTAGTATAGCTACATGAGACCCTGCCACCTGTGATACTGTCAACGATACGGTGTGATGGCAGATAGAGAAAACAGTCTGGCAGCAGCTGTGCCATGTGCCTTTTATTTTCCTATATCTTGAAGAATCTCCATAAATATTCGCTGTTTATCTTCATTTAGGTTTAGAAAATTGTTCCTTAAGATCTGTTGGGTTTTTTTTTTAAGATTTTATTTATTTGAGAGAGAGAATGAGAGTGCACAGAGGGGGGAGGGTCAGAGGGAGAAGCAGGCTCCCCACTGAGCAGGGAGCCTGATGTGGGACTCCATCCTGAGACTCTAGGATCATGACCTGAGCCGAAGGCAAGTCACTTAACCAACAGAGCCACCCAGGTGCCCAAGATCTGTTTTTAATAAGGTATGATTTACCTAGCTTTGATACTTTGGTGAGGGTAACTCATTAGCTTTATTCTCTACTTTCCCCTTTTCTTTTTTTATTTTAATTATTGTTCACTAGCCACACGTTTTGATGTCTAAAAGTAGTTGTTGTCAAGTACAGATTCCAGGATCCCACCTCTAGCCCCTCCATAAATGTGAAAGACATCATGCTCTATTAATAGAATGATGCTTAATGGTTAGTGTATTTTCTCCCCCTGGTTGGGAGACTTAGCTATGGTGATATTATCCTTAAAGGCCAGCATTGGGTCAACAACCTCATAGGGCTGTATTAGATAGGGATTGCCTTGGCTGCATGTAATGGACGACAAATAATAGTGGCTTAATAAAGTACCTTTTTCCCCTTCTGTAACTGGAGTGGCAGCCTCTGTGCCCTAATTAAGCACCCAGGCACCTAGTTTTTACTCCCCCGCACTTAGAACGGAACTCTCATTCTCATAGTTGCAGCGTAGTTGTTCTACCTCTAGCCTCATGCTGGTGTTCCAGGCTGGAAGAATATGGCAAAAGGACAGAGGCACGTGACAAGTGAGTTGGCTCCCTTTCAAAGAACTTTCTCCTGGAAGCCTTACCCAGTGACTTCCATTTCTAGTTTATTGGCCAGAACCATGTAATTTGGCCATTTGCAAGGGAGGCTATGAAATAAAGCTTTTTTTAGCTGGGCACATTATTACTTCAAACAAAATAGGTCAAGGTTCTGTTATTAAAGAAGAAGGGAAAATTTTATGTTGGATAAGCAACTAAAAATGTTGGCTTTGGTGTTTTTATTTTTTAATTTAGTTAAATAATACATTATGAGTAAATAATTTAACCATAGTAATCAATTAATAAATGTTAGCTTTAATCTAAAGAGGCAGTTGCTTACCAGTTAAGAGCATGGTATTGAGTCATTATGTAGTTCTGGTTTCTGGACCCTGCTCTGCCTCTTACTAGTTTATGACATAAGTCTTATTTTTGTAATTATTATTATTATTGTATTAGATGAAAAAATGAAATGCAAGTAAAGAAAGTGCTCAGCATAGTACTTGGCACACAGAATAAGTGTTCGATGGATGTTAATGCTCATGATGGTAATAATGAGCTCATGCCCATGAAGATTGGGCCATTTTTGTGTTTGCTCTGCCTTAAATGAGTAATTTTTTTCCTTGAAAATATATATCATTGCTTGGTCAATTTATCTATTCAGAAAATGTTTATTGAATTTCTGTCACGTGCCAGGTACTGTTCTGGATGCTAGGGATACAGCAGTGAAGCAGAAAGAAATCCCTGCTTTTGTGGAGTTTATAATCTATGGTGATAAAGGACAAAAATAAAGCAGAGAAAGGGGTTGGAGACTGCTAGGGATAGAGGTGAGTTTTTGTTTTGTTTGTTTTTAAAGATTTGTTTATTTTAGAGAGAGAAAGCGGTGGGAGGGGCAGAGGGAGAGAGAGTCTCAAGCAGAGTCCGCACTGAGTGCAGAGCCCAATGCAGGGCTCAATCCAAGGACCCTGAGATATGACCTGAACCCAGATCAAGAGTCTGAAGCCTAACCCACTGAGCCACCCAGGCGCCCCTAGAGGTGGGTTTTAAATAGGTCAGGGAAAACCTCACTGAGAAGATGACATTTGAGAAAAGACCTGAAGAAGTATTCTAGTTATCTGCAGGAAGCTTGCTCCAGGCAGAGGGAGCAGCAGGGGTGAACGCCCTGAAGTGGAATGGTAGCACATTCATGTGACTAAGGAATAGGAGGCAAGAGTGGCTGGAGCAGAGTGAGGTGGGGTGAGGAGGCAGACGGGAAGAGATCAGAAGAGTAAGGTGATAGGGTTGTGGTCCTGACCATAAGACGGGGTGAAGCCTTGTAAGTCATTGTGGGTACCTGGCGTTTGCTTTGAGTAAGAATGAAAATCATTGCAGGGTTTTGAGCAGAGGATTAATATAAACTGTTTTAAAAGGATAACTCAGGCTGCTATATAGAGAATAGTTTTATAAGGGTGCAAGGGTAGAAGGAGAGTTTATCCAGTGGAGAGAGGTAGTATTGGAGTTGGTGAGAAGTAATCAGATGCTGGATATAACATATTTTGGAGTTAGAGAGTTGCCATTGGATTAGATGTGAAAAGATTCTAAGAGTTTTGGCTGGAGCATCCGGAAGGATGGAGTTACCATCCGTTGAGATGAGAGATTACCAGAGTGAACAGGGGACAGAGAGATGATTCATTACAAAACCATCAGGCTGTGTGAATAATTACTCAAAGCATATGGCAGTGTGTCTTTATTTTCATCTTTGTATGGAGAGAATAGCATGATTTTTATGATGATGACTATTCTTACAGCTGTTTTACCAGTTCTAGGAGCTTTAATTTTCAACATGACACTGACAAGAGAAAAGGGTTTTCAAAATTATAATTTCCTTGTATTTTCCCTGATTCAGTTGACAGTGCCTTAATCATCTTTCAGAATGAAGAGTCTGGGCTAGCTCTTTAGTTGAATGCAAAACCTTACAAAAGAACACTTAAAATCTTTAGAAAATGTATCTGTTATAATGATGGCTGGCCAAAATTTGGAAGAAATTATCTTCCACTGATTTGATTTATTTATTTTTTTCCTCGCAGTTAGGAATAATATCCATTTTTAACTTCCTTTCTTACATTTCTGGGTCTAGTAAAGTGGCCAGAGACTAAAAATTTTTTTAGTGCTCCTCATGCCTTTGGGCATCTCCTTTTCTGTCTTGAGGGATGAAATTACCCAATTTGAAGAATTTTAGGAGAAAGCTCATTCATATTTTTGTATACTTAATCCATTATGTATGTACTGTATGTTAAGACTGCAGTTTAAGAGCTCATTAGGAGGGGTGCTTGGGTGGCTCAGTCAGTTAAGCGTCTGCCTTCGGCTCAGGTCCTGATCCCAGGGTTCTGGGATCGAGCCCCACATCAGACTCCCTGCTCGGCGGGGAGCCTGCTTCTCCCTCTGCCTGTCTCCTCCTCCCCGGCTTGTGCTCTCTCTCTCTCACTCACTCTCCCTCAAATAAATAAAATCTTCAAAAATAAGAGCTCACTAGGAGAGGACAGAAGAATGGAAGAAACGGGGATGTAGGGAATGGTGCATGGAGGATACACAACTGTTTAAAGTAGTGAAAGTCTGAGTCCGGATGTTTTATTGGAAACTGGTTTACATTTTCCGTTATATTATTCTTCATATTAGTCCCATGCTTGTAGAGAGCATTAGAACAGTAGCTTTTACACTTTTCCTTAAACCGTTCGGAAGAGATCTCTTTTACAATTTGCATGTGTATTTGTACTGAAGTAAAAGTTTTACAAAATACCATTTACTTTTACTATGTGCCATGCATGCTGATGTTTTCTATTTGACTCTGTTTACTCTAAGAAAAATGATGGCCGAAACTCTGTAAATTAACTTGTAGTGTGAAAATTTTCTCATAAAGGAACATGCTTTAAAGAGATGAGTATTTTTAAAATTTGTATCTCTCTTTTTAAAAAATAATTTATTTTATTTTTATTTTAAGTAGGCTCCACGCCTAATGTGGGGCTTGAACTCACCACCCTCAGATTAAGAGTCGCATGCTCTACCCGTTGAGCCAGCCAGGGGCCCCAGAATTTGTATCTCTAATCCTGTGTTTTCAAAGTCTTTCAAAAAATTGGAGAATAGCTAAAATGATTATAAAGACATTTTGAAGGTATTCTTCTCTACATTATTGTTATTTTCTGTGAATAAATTTTTTCTAATGGAAGATAGAACATCATTAGCTATTCTGAATTAGTGGTGTTGAGTATTGAGTTTTTACTGCAGTACCATAAGCCTTTATGTTAGAACTTCAGAATATTTTTCAATTGCTGAATAATGTTTTGGTATTTGGGGAAGATAATATGAAGGTCAGTGAAAGTGATTTATTGTTAGCATGGAAAAACTGGAGCCTGCATGTCTCTTTTTATCATTAATATGGGAAATGCTGGCGACTTTGTCTTTTGGCCATTTGTTAAATCACATCTTGCTTCTAGGGAGATTTATTAAATGAGTGATTCTTTGTGTAAAAGAAAGGTATTTTAGTATGTAGACAATTATGATTGATAATACCTAAGTTTAGTATTTCATTATTAGTGAAATTAATTCTGTGTTTAATAATGACTAGGAATTAATAACAATTAAACTCCCCAAATTGCTATGTCTGTATTTTTAATGCCAGCATGGTTTTGGTTTATGTATGATATGACATTAGTATGTTTAAAGCTGGTATTTCAGATTTTGTATAAGTATACAGTAAATAATCAATGCTTGGTTATCCAGGGGTAGAGTAACTGGTTTGAGAGTTAATACTGGTTTAAAAAAATACCACTAGGTAGCACATTTGCAAAAATTAAATGAAAAAGCATCAGGCAATACATTTACATATTAGAAGACATCTGTTATCTAGGACCTAAGGTACCCTGTAGAGGTCTCATTGTGTCTTCTGTGACTTAAGAATTCGCCTCTCATCTTAGCCTGACAGATATGTGACCTGCATGATTAGCTTCCTTCCTCTGGGGTTTCCCAGAGTGGGGCAGCAGCCTCTCATTGAAGGCAAAAGAGTTGTTAAATTTTCTAAAGGGATTCCATGCAGAAACAACTTGGAAAGGAAAGGTTGGGGGAGGGAGAAAAGTTAATGCCAGGCACTACTGTACTGCCTAATTCTGTCCCATACTCATGTGCAAAACAAAGGGAGTTCAGTGAAGAAGCAGATTGCAAACTATTTCAATAGTAGCCTATTGGATCCTTCTTATCAAGGAATATGTTAGTGGTCCTAATCTATTATCAAAATGATTCAAGTACACTATTGGATAATGTCATTGAATGGCAAATGTGTTCTTGAATGTTGGATTTTATTTTGAATTTTGCATATCATGAGCTTTGTGCAGAGCTTTTGCTTAGTTTGTCAGTTGTGATTTGGGTTTATCCATGTCATTGTTGACTATGGTTGTGTATGTTTGGCTTTGGTCAGGGACTTTCAAATGGATTTCAGTATAACAAACAAATTCTATTGAATTATATAATTGTATATGTAAATTTTTTTTTAAGATTTTATTTGTTTATTTGACAGAGAGAGAGACAGTGAGAGAGGAAACACAAGCAGGGGAAGTGGGAGAGGGAGAAGCAGGCTTCCCGCTGAGCAGGGAGCCCGATGCGGGTCTCCATCCCAGGACCCCGGGATCATGACCTGAGCCGCAGGCAGACACTTAACCGACTGAGCCACCCAGGCGCCCTGTAAATTGTTTTCAAATTTTAATATCTGTAGCACATTTATACTATTAGAAATTTGATGTCATACTTGAAGGGATTTTTTGGTAACAGCTTTATTGAAATATAGTTCACATACTTTGAAATTTGCCCTTTTAAAATATGCAGTTCAGTGTATTCACAGAGCTGTGCAACCATCACCACTGTCTAATTCCAAAACATTGTCATGGCTCGAAACTCCATATCCATTAGCTGCACTCCCTATTTCCCCCTTCCTCTAGTCTCTGGCAACCTCTAATCTCCTTCTGCATATGGATTTGCCTATTCTGGACATTCTACATAAATAGAATCATACTGATGTGAAATGTTGGGGTCAGGGAACAAACAGCAAGAAAGAATTCTTGAGACATCTTTGGTGCAAAAAAGTGTGGTTTTATTAAAGCACGGGGACAGGACCTCTGGGCAGAAAGAGCTGCACTGGGATTGTGAGGAGTGACTGATGATATAGTTTCAAGTTGGAAGGAAGTCTCTAAAGAATTTGGAAGCAAGGTTTCCAGGACCTTGAGGGGCTAAGCTGTTAGGACAAGGTCATTTACTACTGTCTAGTAAAACTTTAGTCATAAGACTCTTCAGATGTGTATCAGTGGGCCATATGCTTAGAGGATGATTGCTAACGTCTATCTTGGGAAGGGGGCGGTTAGAGATAAAGGTAGTTTCCAAAGGATTTTTACGGGATCCTGGAGGTCTGGCTAATGTCAAGCTAAGGTTGCCTTTTGCCTCTAGAAGTATTAACATTGAGGCAGCTAATAAGCTCCTTGAGGAAGGTCACTCTGCCTGTCTCAAGCAGGGCTGTAAGTTGTAAGGAATTTTAATTTTTTTTCTTTTGCCTTTGTTCTCTATATCTTATTGATATGTACTGCATTGATGTATTTTTTTCATATCGTACCAGCCTTGCATACCTGGAATGCATGTTACTTGGTTGTGCTGTATTAGCTATTTTGGATTCAATTTGCTAATATTTTGTTAAGGATTTTGCAGCTAAATTCATGAGAGGGAATGGTCTGTAGTTTTCTTAATTCTTGTGATGTCTTTGTCTGGTTTTGGTATTGGTAGTAATTAGTTTATAAAATGAGTTGGTTCCCACTTCTTCCATTTCTGGAAAACGTGTAAAATGGCTGTTAATTCTTCTGTCAGTGTTTGGTAAAATTCTCCAGTGAAACCATCTGGGCCTGGGATTTTTCAAGAACTTTTAAATTGCAAATTTGATATCTTTAATAGTGTTAGTATTATTCAGGTTATCTGTTTCATCTTGACTGAGTTTCGATAGTTGTTTTCAAAGAATTGGCCCATTTTTTCTAAATTGTGGAATTATGAGCTAAACTTGTTGTTTTTTTGTTTTTTGTTTTTAAAGATTTTATTTTAAAGGAATCTCTACACCCAACGTGGGGCTCAAACTTAAAACCCTGATATCGGGCGCCTGGGTGGCTCAGTTGGTTAAGCGACTGCCTTCAGCTCAGGTCATGATCCCAGGGTCCTGAGATCGAGTCCCGCAGCCCGCTTCTCCCTCTCCCACTCCCCCTGCTTGTGTTCCCTCTCTCGCTGTGTCTCTCTCTGTCAAATAAATAAATAAAATCTTTAAAAAAAATAAAAAATAAAATAAAACCCTGATACCAAGAGTTTTATGCTGTACCGCCTGCAGGCGCCCCAAGCTAAAGTTGTCTGTAGTATTCTCTAATCTTTTTTAAGAAATTGAGGTAGAAGTTGTATAACATAAAACCCACCATTTTAAAAGTGTACATTTCAGTGGTTTTTAGTATATTCATGGCATTTTGCAACCACTGTCTAATTC
This sequence comes from Neomonachus schauinslandi, assembly GCF_002201575.2. NCBI lineage: Eukaryota > Metazoa > Chordata > Mammalia > Carnivora > Phocidae > Neomonachus > Neomonachus schauinslandi. The sequence continues at coordinate 148,536,267 of NC_058403.1, read as the reverse complement.
CAGAGCATTTTCATCACCCAGAAAGAAATCCTTTTCCCATTAAGCAGTAACTTCCCATTGTCTTCTTTTCCTAGCCCCTGGTAACTAGTAATGTATTTTCTGAATGGATTTGCCTGAATGGGACATTTCATATAAATGGAGTCATACAGTTTGTAATTGGTTTATTTCACACAGCATGATATTTTCATGGTTATCCATGTTGTTGCGTATATCAGTACTTGTTCTTTGGTTCATGGTCCCATCACTCTGACCTTTGCTTCCATTATCTCATCTTCTACTCTGATTCTCCTGCCTTTCTCTTATAAAAGAAAGACCCTATAATTACCTTGGGCTCACCCAGATTATCCAGGGTAGTCTTCTCATCCTTAATTTAATAACACATGCAGTCTTTTTTGCAATATAAGGTAATGTTCACAGGTTTCAAGGATTAGGACATGGATACTTTGTGGGAGGCCATTATTTTACCTACCACGTGGACTTTAGATTTTTTTATTATTATCCACCACTTCCTGAGACTCTGTTCTTTTTTTTTTTTTCCAGTCCCTTTTCTGTTTATTTTTTATTTTATTATATTTTTGGGGGGTTGTCAAATTTTATATCAAGACAATGTTTAACAATATACATATACACTTTTAAGTACAGGAAGAGATAATTCTAGCTGCTTGGAGAAACAAAGGAGCAAGTTGGAATTCACTGACGGCTTTATTTATTTATATTATGTTATGTTGGTCACTGTACAGTTCTTCATTAGATTTTGATGTAGTGTTCCATGATTCATTGTTTGCATGTAACACCTAGTGCTCATTGCAATACATGCCCTCCTTAATACCCATCACGGGCTAACCCATCCCCCCACCCCCCTCCCCTCTGAAACCCTCAGTTTGTTTCCCCCGAGTCCATAGTCTCTCATGGTTCGTTTCCCCCTCTCATTTCCCCCCCTTCATATTTCCCTTCCTTCTCCTAATGTCCTCCATGCTATTCCTTATGTTCCACGTATAAGTGAAACCATAGGTCAAGTAAACTGTTGATCTTGTCCTCAGGACTGAATTTATCCTCCGTCGTCTCTATTGTTGAGCCCATCCAACACATTTTTATTTTGGAAATTGCATATTTCAGTTGTATACATAATTTCCATTTGGTAGTTTTTTTTTTTTAATACTATTTCTTTGCTGAAATTTTCTATTTTTTATTTAGGAGAATTCTTAATTGTTTATTGAAATATTTTTATGATGACAGCTTTAAAATTCTTGTCAGATAATTCCAGGTTGTGGTTCATTTTGGTGTTGGCATCAGTATGGTTCTCTTTCTTATTCATGTGTGTTTTTCCTCATTCTTGATGTGTGATTTTTAAAAAATTTTATCCTGGACATCTAAGATATTAATGTGAGGAGAGTCTTTATCCTGCTTAAATCTTTTATTTTAGTAGGTACTAACTCTATTTAGGTTTAGCGTGTAGGTTCTGGCCTGCTTGTGTAGGTTCTGGCCTGCTTTTGGGAGCTCTGTCTTTCCTGTGATAATTTAGTTTTCAGAGCTCTTGCAGTGCTATTCTCTTTATTATTCTGGCATCGCAGGAGCTCCTGCTTGATCTCTACAGGTGTTGCCTGGGCTGACTGGTAGGTGTGGGTCCCCATCTCCGCTACTGCTAAGGGCAGATTGGCTGTATATTACTCCAAGTGTGGCAAATCTGGCCTACTGCCATCTGGGGATGGGGTGGAGATCCTGCTGATGCCGATGTTGTAGTGAATTGGGGTCCCCCGCTATCCTGGATAGGGACTGGGGAGTCCTGGGGAGGGTCTGTCTCCCATCTAGGTCTCTGCTAAGCTTCCCCTTTTATAGTCCTTTGGCCAGAAAGCAAGATTTTCTCATTTGTTTGTCTGTCTGTGTTGGTGGTTCCGGGTTGTAGGCTGTTCATGGATATATGGGACATAAGAGGAAAACCCAGTGAACTCACAGTGGTGCTTTTCCTCACATCCCAAGGCCCCTAGCTCATCTACCTTCTTTCCATCTGTCAGGGTCATTGTATGATTGTCTGTTAAATTATTTCTAGGTTATTCAGTTCTGTTTAGAGGAGAGGAATGGGGAAATGCGAGCCTGTGCCATCATACTCTAGAATTGGAACTGTGGCCGTTTTGATTTTTCCTCCCTTCTGGTGTTATTAGCAATTCTGTGAAATGGCCAAGGCTTTGGTTTTTATTGACACCCGACTTTTTGGGGTGTTATGTGTTGCTGAGTGTAGGAACAAGGTAAGAATTACTCTCTTGTTTATTTTATTATTTACTTTTCTTTCTAGAGAGAGAGCAAGTGCACGAGCTGCGGGGTGAGGGGGAGAGGGAGAGAGAACATCTTAAATGGAGCCCAGTGCAGGGCTCAGTCTCACAATCCTGAGATCAGGACCTGAGCTGAAATCAAGAGTCGGATGCTTAACCGACTGAGCCACCCAGGCACCCCGAATTATTTTCTTGTTTAAATTGTGTGGGAATTACATGAAAAAGTGCTCAACATCGCTCGGCATCAGGGAAATCCAAATCAAAACCTCAGTGAGATACCACCTCACACCAGTTAGAATGGCTAAAATTAACAAGTCAGGAAACGACAGATGTTGGCGGGGATGCGGAGAAAGGGGAACCCTCGTACACTGTTGGTGGGAATGCAAGCTGGTGCAGCCACTCTGGAAAACAGTATGGAGGTTCCATAATAGAAAAATAGAAAATAGAGCTACCATATGATCCAACAATTACACTACTGGGTATTTACCCCAAAGATACAAATGTAGGGATCCGAAGGGGTACGTGCACCCCGATGTTTATAACAGCAATGTCCAGAATAGCCAAACTGTTCAATCACAGATCTGTACCTCTGAAATAAATAATCAGTATATGTTAAAAAAAAAAAAAAAAAGCAGAAGGGGAAGAATGAAGGGGGGGGAATCGGAGGGGGAGACGAACCATGAGAGACGATGGACTCTGAAAAACAAACTGAGGGTTCTAGAGGGGAGGGGGGTGGGAGGATGGGTTAGCCTGGTGATGGATATTAAAGAGGGCACGTTCTGCATGGAGCACTGGGTGTTATACACAAACAATGAATCATGGAACACTACATCAAAAACTAATGATATAATGTATGGTGACTAACATAACAATAAAAAAGGAAAAAAAAAGACCAAAGCAGGAAAAAAAAATTTTTTTTTTACCTGCTAGTTTCAGCATTCAAAAAAAAAAATGTGTGGGAATTAGAAGTGTCATGTTCTTATCTGTTCATCTATTTACTCATTTATGTATTTATCTTTAGGGAGTGGAGCAACGGCTGTGGTCCAAGCAGCATATTGTGCCCCTAAGAAGGAGAAAGTGGCAATCAAACGGATAAACCTTGAGAAATGTCAAACTAGCATGGATGAACTCCTGGTATGCACATCTCATATTTTTTATGTGGGAATTATACTCCTATGTGTATTCATGTTAGAGTGGGAAATAACTTGAAATTTTTTATTACTTTTCTAAAAGGTGTTGTGATTTGCTCATCAAGTAATGCTTATTGTAAAATTTATAAAAATCAGGTAAATAGAAAAAAATTAGTTGTAATCCTCCCATTCTGAGATTAACACTTGCTATATAGTTTTTCAGACTGTGCACATTTAAATATCTTTGTATTTTTATGATAATGTAATCATTTACTTGTTCTTTTCATTGAAAAATTTATCAAATTCTTTGTGTCTATAAATATGAATTAATATGCCTTTCAGTATGTGTGTAGTATTCTGTTGCATAGGTAGATCACATTTTATTTAACCTATTTCTCTTGTTGGACAATTACCTTTTTCCTCTTTTTTATTGTTTTAAACAATGCTGCTTCTCTCTTTCCTGAAACTAGTATCATGCAATTGTGATACCTGGTCAAATGGAATATGCTTTAAAAGGCTTTGGCCTCCTAGGAACATGGTACCAATCTGCATTCTGACCACTGATACAAGATGAGAGGTAGAAGGTGGCATTGCCTTCTCCAAAAGCTAGGGAAAAAGAGAAGAAAGGGAGTCTCAGGGATTAATAGCTGCAAGAACTGTTCTGTGGAATTAAAAGCTAGACACACAGGGATTGTTTTGTACTTCTTTTATGAGCCATGATACCCAGAGTTGTTTTAAGTGTATAGTAAGTGCTCAGTAAAGGACATGAGATAGATTCTCAAATCATTTAACTTTGTAAATCCTCAGTTTCTTTGGCTTAAAATGGAAATAATAACATCTGCTTTGTATATCTCATGAGGTTTATCTTTCTTTTTTTTAAATTTTTAAAAAAGATTTTACTTATTAGAGAGTGGGAGGAGGGGCAGAGGAAGAGAGAGAATCTCAAGCAGACTCCATGCTGAGTGTAGAGCCTCATGCGGGGCTTGATCTCACAACCCTGAGGTCATGACCTGAGCCAAAATCAAGAGTTGGATGCTTAACTGAGTGAGCCACCCAGGCGCCCCCTTCATGAGGTTTTTCTTGAGGATGAAATGATCCAGTACTTGAAAAGTATAAACTGCCATACAAATAGGAACTAATGTTACTTTATTAAGTATTTCTTTTATTAAGTATTTCTCTAAGGTCATGTACAGCTAGTGATAGGCAGGAGTTAGCACTGGGATGATCTGACACTCCAGAAGTCTTTCTGTTCCCAGGTTGGATTTAATTTCTGGTTGAGCCTGTACTGAGTATTAGGGAATATTGGAATAAAAGGAAACGAGATAATGGAATTATGCATTGACCTTTTAGCAGATTAAACAAATGCATCTCTTCAGGAGTTGGTAATGTGTGAGCAAAAGCTAAAGAAGAAAGTTGCTAGAGTGGTCTTGGGCCTCTTTGGTGAGAGAATATACACTTGAAAGGAGATGCTGATGGAAATCCTAGGTAGTGATCTTGGATTTATAGATGCCCACAACCCCTTAGAGCATCATTTGGATATTTGAACTGTGCAATGATCATAAAAGAAGGTTGTAAATTGTAAACTAATTGTTTTGAGGAAAAACAGAATTTTTAACCTACCTATTAAGACTGGAATTTGATGGGCGCCTGGGTGGCTCAGATGGTTAAGCATCTGCCTTCAGCTCAGGTCATGATCTCAGGGTCCTGGGATCGAGTCCCGCATCGGGCTCTCTGCTCCTTGGGAGCCTGCTTCTCCCTCTGCCTCTCTCTCTCTCTGTCTCTCATGAATAAATAAATAAAATCTTAAAAAAAAAAAAAGACTGAAATTTGAGAAGCCCAGTATGAATTTGTATCATTTGCCAGTTACTTTATATAACTGATAAGGATATCATAAAGGTGAATGAAAGTCTTATTTATTACCTCATGACTAAAGAAATGGAGGTTCAAAGTTTAAATAACTTGACTGTGCTCACATGATGGTAACAGCAAACATCTTTTTAGTGATAGGCACTTAAGTGTACTTTACCCTCATAAACACCTCCATGAGACAGGTGGTAGCTCCATTTTAGATGAAGGAAGTAAATCACAATAAGTGACAGTCTGGATTAAAAATCAGGTCTTTCTGAGTGAAGTCTCTTCTATTTCATGTAATAGTAACTAAGTATAATCTTGGTTCAAAAGTAGAAAGAACATCTGTTCTCAGATATTTGACATCTTGAAAATAATATTTGTGTTATTACACTAGGGCCTTACTTGTAGAGGAATGCAAATTTGGTATAGCTTAGTAAAAGAAAAAAAATAAATTAGACCTCTATAATTTTGCCCACATGGTCCAGTAAACTTTACATTAAAATATAGTATTTATATATTTGGCAAATAAGTAAGGGGGAGAAGTGACTTTTAGTAAAACAAATTTTTTTTAAAAAATTATTTATTTGAGAGAGGAAGAGAGAGAGCACGAGTGGTGGGGAGGGGCTGAGGTAGAGGGACAGGCCAGCTCGGTGCTAAGCACACAGCCCCATGCAGGACTAGATCCCAGGACCCTGGGATCATGACCTGAGCTGAAGGCAGATGCTTAACTGACGGAGCCACCAAGGCGCCCCTTTAGTAAAGCAAATTTAAAATAATTGGCCTTTTTGGATGGGCACCTGGGTGGCTCAGTTGGTTAAGCGACTGCCTTCAGCTCAGGTCATGATCCTGGAGTCCCTGGATCGAGTCCCGCATCTCTGCCTCTGACCCTCCCCCCTCTCATGTGCTCTCTCTCTCTCATTCTCTCTGTCTCAAATAAATAAATAAAATCTTTAAAAAAATAAATAAAAAATAAAAAAAGAAATAAAATAATTGGCCTTTTTGGAGGGCAAACAAGTGAGATCCTACCAAAGTCTGAAGAAACATTGGGAATATAAAGAGGGCTGGATTTGTTTTTGGTATTTGTAGTGTCAAGGACCTGAGATCTGAGTGAGAAGGGCTCCATTTCTAAGAGATAACAAGCCCTTTAGTTTATCTTAGAAAATCTATTAGATCAGCATACCACACTTGTGGTGTCATGATTTTAAATTTGTTTTCAAAATGGTCTCTAATGTAGAAAGGGTGCTGTAGAACCAGGTTCTAGGTGTGTATCCTGTGTGACAGTTATTAGTGAGGAGGCAATGTATTGCTCCTTTCTCTTGTCAAAATGTTTTCTTGTCTGACAACCTTTGCTAAGTGTGATGGGAAAATCAGCTGTCAAATCTTACTACATTTATTTTTTCTGGAGATGTTACTCACAGGCACACTAGGCAGTGTTTTGAGCTTTTTCTCTTCTCTGGTAGATGCTAGGACTAGATTCATTGGCCAGACAGCTGAGGGGAACATAAAGAGGCTTAAAATGTCTTTCCTTCTACTGGGAGGCTCACGGTCCAGTTGAATGAAGAGTTAAGGCTCTTGTCTGCTGTATAAGGCCAAGCATGACAGATGCCTAGGAGAGGTGTCAAATACTGTGAAGTAAGAGGAGGAGGCATGCTCCTCATTACAAAGATGGAGGCCTCTGTGGAGATTTTTGTGTTCTGGCCCACCAGGGCTGGGGATGCTTTGAACAGACAGAGATAGAAACCCTACCAGGAAGGGGTTTAGAATTAGGAAAGAATTCATTTTTATGTATATATTCATAAATATTAATATAACTGAAACAACGTTTTCATAAAACAGTTCTTAATTATATTCTGTGGAATGCACTCTGATTTTCTATTTTTTTTGTTTCTAACTTTACTTAGTTTGTGTCATGGCCCATGTGGGTTGCAACCCATGGTTTGAGGTACACAGGGCCACACCAAGAGGTATTAGGACTTTAAACTCAGGCAGTGACAGTGATAAGGGAAAGGAATACACATTCCCTAGACATTTTATAGATGGAAGAATTGTTAGTTTTATTTATTTATTTATTTTTTGGTGGGCAGCAAAGCAAGGTTTATTGAGCAATTGCAAAGTATAGCACAAAGCTCCCGAGGAGGGAGGGGACCCAAGAGGGTTGCCCGAATTGTTAATTTTAGAATGAACATTCCATGAGGGCAGGGACTTTATTGTGTTCAGTTAGTATGAATGAATGAGTAAATTAACATTATTTGGGGACTGATTGAATGGTGTGAAGTGGAGGAAAACTGTTTGTGTCGGGGTAGTTAGAAAACCAGGAGTAAATGTTAGAAATCAAGATGAACGAGTTCCAGGAAAGAACGAAAAGTCATCGTTAAGCAATGCTTGAGAAAGCTTCAGGTGGAGAACAGAGAAGTCCACACAAAACCTCTGGCAGCAGCAGGTAACAGGACTTTCAAGAAAGCACTTTCAGTAGGACGGATGGAATTCACTTCGATGTGGGAGGGAGCTACTGGGAAATTTGAGTCAGAGTGAATATAGCACTCTTGCAAAGCATTTACATATTTATTTTTGCTTTTGAAAGGAAAGGGAAAAGGATAACTCCGATGGGAGTTAAGATAAAGGAACCCCCCCCCCACACCCCCCACCTTTAAAGGAATAGAAGAGAAGGAAAGAAATATTTAAGGCCCTTTCAGTTTGAATTTGATGGTTCTCTGATAGCCTCCTGTTAGAGGACCCTGGTGGTTCCCCCTCTCAGGGTAGAGCTGAAAACCCTTAGCTTCACGTTTAAGACATTGGACCGTTTGACCCCAATTCTATGTGTGTGAATTGTCACCCTCTATCTCCCCTCCCCTATCCAGTTGGTCACTAAGTCCTATGATTTATACCTCTTCAGTATACCTCTTGACTCCTTCTTTTCTTTCCATTCATATAGCCATGTATTTTTAATTTATTTTTATTTTTTTTTTAAAAGATTTTTATTTATTTATTTGACAGAGAGCACAAGCAGGAGCGGCAGGCAGAGGGAGAGGGAGAAGCAGGCTCCCCGCTGAGGAGGGAGCCCAATGCGGGGCTCCATCCCAGGACCCTGGGATCACGACCTGAGCCGAAGGCAGACGCTTAACTGACTGAGCCACCCAGGCGCCCCGCCATGTATTTTTCATATACCTATTTTGAGGTAGTTTTAAACTTCTAGAAGAGTTGCAAAAGAAGTACAGAAAGTTCCCAAATGCTGTTCACCCATCTTCTAACAGTAACATAACCACAGTGTGATTATCCAAACTGAGTGATTATTTATCAGTTTTCAGGCCACCGTCATCCCTCACCCAGGTCATAGCAACAGCGTTCAACAGTGTCTTTGCTTCTAGTCTTGCCTTCTCTCATTTATTTTCTATATTGCAGCCATAATGATTTTTATGAAACGGTATAGATAAACCTTTGATGCCTTCCCTTTGCTGTTAGGATGAAGCCTAAATTCTTGAACACAGTTACACGGTCCTTTATGATATGGTCCCATGTTATTAAAACAGTCAAACCCATAAAGTCTAGTTACCTTTCCTGTGTCAGTGTAGTAAAACTTTTTACAGGAAGCCTTCCCTGATTATCATTCCTATTTTCTGATAATTTGCCTCTCCAGTAAATTCATGTAGTATCCGGTACTTCTCCTATCCAACTCTTTATCATTTTGTGTTGTTAAATTAATATTTGTCTAATGTCTTCACCAGACTATAGGTTTCTTGAGGGCTCACCATTGTAGTCAAGCACCTAGCACTGTGCCTGGCACATAGTAGGCACTTGGTAGATATCTGTTGAAACCATGAACCACTTACCCTAGACAGGTCTACTCATTGCATCCTAAAATGTCTTGCATATTTCATCTTTTTTTTTTTTTTTGTAATTATGTGTGCCTTTCATCTTACACTGTTGTAATTTCCCCATATCCTGCAGAACTAAACTTGATTCCCACCTCCCCTGAGAGGACTGCTTGCCTACCTTCACTGTTCTTTCCAATGAATTCTTGTAGTATTTACTATCTTTACTACTCATTGGCAATATATGTTGTCATGTATTCCTTCTCATATGTATTTCTCTTATCTCTTGTAATCTTGTATAACTATGTTAACAGGGAGGTGTGTAGTTTTACTTAGTTTTTAGTACCGAAGACTGTGCTGGTGACTTTGGGGGTTGCAAAAATGTGTATGACAAGATCCTTGCTATAAAGGAATTTACATTCAAGTAGAGAAGATGAGAAAAGAAAAACTAATGTTCATGGAGCACTGCTTTTGAATCAGATTATGGGCAACTTTTACACAATTGATTTTTACTGTACAAATACCAACGTCATAATACTTGAATAAGAAAAGAGTTGTATAAAGTACTATAGGATTTAATTCATTCAGTAAATATTTATTGCAGGTGTACTGGGTGCCAGGCACAGTGATAAGTGCCAGGAATACAGAGTCTTAGCTTTCATTGAGCTTAAAGTTTTGTGAAGGATACAGAAAAATAAGAAATTATGGTATAATATGAGTTCTGCAGTGTTTAGGGAATCCACTTTTTTTCATGGATTTTTTTAAAATTCAAGTACAATTAACATACAGTGTTATATTAGTTTCAGGTGTACAGTATAATGATTCAACAATTCTGTGCATTAATTAGTGCTCGTCACAGTAAATGTTCTCTTAATTCCCTTTATCTACCCCCCCACCCCAGACTTACCCTCTGGCAACCACCAGTTTGTTCTCTGTATTTAAGAGTCTGGTTTTTTGGTCTCTTTATTTTCTTCGTTTTGTATCTTAAATGCCACATATGAGTGAAATCCTATGGTATTTGTCTTCCTCTGACTTAATCTCACTTAACATTATACCCTCTAGGTCCATCCATGCTGTTGCAAATGGCAATACGTCATTCTTTTTTATGACTGAGTAATAGTCCAGTCTCTGTGTGTGTGTATGTGTGTGCACTATCCACCAGCTTGCATTTAGGGATCCACTTTTAAGTACTTGCTTTATGGAGTTCTCAGTCCACCAGGGAGGGACAGATAAATGTCCAGTACATATGTGCTGTGATGTAAAGAGATACACAGGGAGTTTGGAAACCAAGAGACACCTAACTCAACTTGGGGAGTTGGTGAAATTGATATTTTGGCTAGATCAGAAGGAAGAATTAGCATTTTTAGTCAGGGTAAAATAATGAGGGAAGTATATTTGAGGTAGAGGGAATCCACAGCTTTAATATCCATGGTTAGAAGAAGCATGCTCACCTGAGGTTTACTGTGGCTGGATCGTAGGGGGTTTATAGGGGTAGGGCAGTGAGGGAGTAGGATTGAGACTAGAGAGGTAAGCAGGGCCCAGATCACTCAGGGCTCTATAAATTTCTTTATCACACCCAAGCTAATAAATTCATAACCTGAGGTAGAGTAAGCTTAGATGGAGCTCAGGTTTCTTCTTTGGACTTAGTTTCTGACCTTGCCATTTCAGGACATTTCTCATTAGAGTGAGAATTGTTAATTATTTCACCAAAATGGGAAGAAACAGTATTTTCAAAGTAAAACAAAACCCACAAACCAAAAAGCACCCTCTACCTGAATAGACATTTTTCCAAAGAAGACATCCAGATGGCCAACAGACACATGAAAAGGTGCTCAACATCACTCATCATCAGGGAAATGCAAATCAAAACCACAATAAGGCATCAACTCACACCTGTCAGAGTGGCTAAAATCAAAAAGAAAAATAACAAGTGTTGGCGAGGACGTGGAGAAAAGGGAACCTTCGTGCACTATCGGTGGGAATGTAAATTGGTGCAACCACTATAGAACCACTGTAGAAAATGTGGCAACCACTGTAGAAAACAGTATGGAGGCACCTCAAAAAATTAAAAATAGAACTACCATATGATCCAGTAATTCCACTACTGGATACCCAAAGAAAATGAAAACACTAATTTGAAAAGATATTTGCACCCCTATGTTTATATGTTTATTGCCATAGCCAAGATAGGGAGGCAACCCAAGTGTCCATCTATAGATGAATAGATTTAAAAAGATGTGATTTTACACACACACACACACACACACACACATACACAGTGGAATACTACTCAGCCATAAAAAGAATGGAATCTTGCCATTTGTGACAACATGGATGGGCCTAGAGGGTATTATGCTAAGTGAAGTAAGAGAAAGACAAATACCATACAGTTTCTCTTACATGTGGAATCTAAGAAACAAAACAAGTGAACAAAGGAAAAACAGACTATTAAATACAGAGAACAGTCTCACTGCCATGGGCTGGGGAGATGGGAGGGACAGATAAAGGGGGTTAAAAGATATAAACTTAGTTATAAAATAAGTAAGTCACAAAGATGGACAGCATGGTGATAGATGGTGACTACACTTGTGAGCAGTGAGTAATACATAGAATTGTCAAATCACTATGTTGTATTCCTAAAACTAATACAACATTGTATGTCAACTGTACTTCAGTAGTAAAAGTAAATTAAAAAAATAAAGTGGGGCGCCTGGGTGGCTCTGTTGGTTGTCTCTGACTCTTGATTTCGGCTTCCTCTCCCTCTGCTCCTCCCCCTCCCCCTTCTCACTCTCTCTCTGAAATAAGTAAAATTTAAAAAGAAAATAAAGACACTTTAAAATAAGCAAGATAAAAACAAACACCACCCTCTGTTTATGAGTAATTATCCTCTGTGGCTGTAAAACCAGATTTCCCAAGAGAGTTTTTCAAGGGTGCCTTGAAGAAAAACATGTGTCCTGGTGGAGGCCTCTGGTGCTATGTAAGGCTGTGATAAATGGTGCATATTTCTTTTTTTTTTTTTTTTAAGATTTTATTTATTTATTTGAGAGAGAGAGAATGAGAGACAGAGAGCATGAGAGGGAGGAAGGTCAGAGGGAGAAGCAGACTCCCTGCCGAGCAGGGAGCCCGATGCGGGACTCGATCCCGGGACTCCAGGATCATGACCTGAGCCGAAGGCAGTCGCTTAACCAACTGAGCCACCCAGGTGCCCAATGGTGCATATTTCTAATTTCAAAGATTACAGGTGGAATGAGCAGTCAGAATGGACTGAGGGAAACTGAGGAGGTTTTTGGTTTAACTATTCTCCAAAAGCTCAGAGCCATGGAGATCTTGCATATAGTCTTGGGATTTTCAAATCTGAATTCACTAACTTGTAGTGTTGTTTGAGGCTTTCATCTAATAAATTATCATGTTTTTTCTTTGTAGAAAGAAATTCAAGCCATGAGTCAGTGCCATCATCCTAATATTGTGTCTTACTACACGTCTTTTGTGGTGAAAGATGAGCTGTGGCTAGTCATGAAGTTGCTAAGTGGAGGTGAGTAGGGTACAAAGAAATGCTAACTTGTGTTGGTTGGAAAGTGACTAAAAATATTCTTTTTTATCCTGGTTTGGTGTTCATGGACATTTGCATTTGAGGAGATACTGAAAATATTGTATCTGCTGAAGATGCTAGTGTATAAGCTGAGACAGGTTTCACATGTTGCATTTGGTTGCCATGTCTCTTAAATCTCTCTTAATCTGTGATGATTCCCTCCAGCTTCCTCTGTTCCCTGACAGAAACTTGTTGAAGGTTCTGGTCTGAAGGGTCTGAGAATGACTATCTTGTAGAATGACCCACATTTTGGATTTATCTGCTTATTTCTTCCTGGTGATATTTAACTTGATTTGTATTCCCTTCTTTCTTGCAAATTGAAAATTGGATCTAAAGGCTTGATTAGATTTAAGTTAAAAGTTTTTGGACAGTATTTTGTGGGTAATGCTGTGTGTTCAAACACCAGGAAGTATTTCCTGTCTTGTTACATCTTTAATGGTGATGTTACTTTTGATTGCTTAAGGTTTTGACAGCCAGGCCTCACCATGGAAAGGTTAACTTTTTTTCCCTTTGCAGCTAGCAAGTAATCTGTGAGGTGATACTTGGGCACCGTGAGTATCCAGTTCCCCACCTAAGTCTTTTTTTTTTTTTTAAGATTTTATTTATTTGAGAAAGAGAACACAAGCAGGGGGGAGGGGCAGAGGCAGAGGGAGAAGCAGGCTCCCTGCTCAGCAGTGAGTCAGCCGCAGAGCTTGACCCCAGGACTGTGGGATCATGACCTGAGCCGAACCGACTGACCTTAACCGACTGAACCACCCAGGCACCCCCCCACCTAAGTCTTTCATTTAATTATTTTAGCATCTACTCATAATCCTTGTTTGAATCAATTATTCTGTCAAGGGTGGCAGAGTGGTGACTTATTGCATCCTTTCTTCTACATTTATAAACTAGCATTCTTCTGTGTGAAGGAACTTTACCTCATTAAATAGGGCTCTTTGATTAATCTGTATTGTAGTTTGTACTAAAAATGGAAGATAAATAATTGATTCTTTTTTTTTAAGTACCAATTTTCAGAGTAAAAAGTTGGTTTAATATTCACCTCCAACAGTAACAAATGAGAGGGTTTGGTTTTTTTTTTCTTTTTTCCTTTTTCCTTTTTGGGAAGGCTTTCATTTTTTTGAATGTCATTACATAGACACAAAGAATTTTATATATTTGGTGACTTTCAGTCAGTTTTACTCTATTTTTTTGATGCTCAGATTGTCCAAAATTTTGTCAGTGGGTCTCCCTTTAAGCTTACTCTTGTGTCCTTTTGACAAGAATCCTTTAGTCTTTGGTTACTTCCTAGTTTTTTGGTTCAAGATTTCCTAGGATCACATTTATGTTGCTTTTCCCAGTCCCAGAATCAGCCAGTACTCTAAGGGGTTCTGATCTTTGTTAGGAGAAAGGTATTTAGAGAGCATAACTGGGATGTTGGGGATTTCATTGCTACTACGTTGTCATCACTTCAAGTTGTAAGAACTTGGAAATATAGTGTATTAAAAATTGTGATTTGGAATTAGTATTTCCAGTTCAAGTTTAACATTATAGACTTTTAAAACTTTTTAAAAATTATACTTGAATCTCTTCTCTTACACAGAAAATTTTGATCCCCAGTATTAACATAATTAATTATGGTGCTTTATCCTGCAGTATGTATACAATTATTTCTGCTCAAGCCCTTAGAATAAAATGTAAGTATTGCTGATTGCCAACAGCGGGCCCTTGTCATGTATAGATTGAACGTTTTGTTATGGTTACCTGAAGGCCCAGCCCATCACGTAGTAAATTACACATTTTGCCAAGGCATGGATTTGGATCATGTGGCAAGATTGGGAGGACCACCCAACCTTCCCATCACTGTGCTTCTTGGTTTTTGTTTGCATACGTATTTTGTGTGGGAGCATGATTTTAGAATTGATAATATTGTACTTCAGTGAACACCTTACTTCCCCAGAGAGGCCGTAAAGGAAAGAGAATAGGCTCTAGAATTAATTCCATCTTTCCTACTTAACAGGTTTATGTCATTGGGCAAACTATTTAAACTCTCTGAACCTGTTACCTTTCTATCAAATGGCGATACCTTTCTATATTTTAGGGTATTGGGGTGTAGTAAATGAGGTGACATATGTCAGGCATCTGTCATTTTGCTGACATGTAGATGCACAAGAAATTTAGCCATTAATAATAATCCCTTGTTATTTGATGCTTTTCAGTGTAGCCAGAATCACCTTTTTGTTTCAATCCATTAGTGACACACTGGAGAAACTGGATGGCTTTGTTAAAGGCCCTGTTCATATGATGGTTGGAATCCTTGCTAACACCAACCACCTTTCAAGATGGTGGTCAAGCATGGTTCTTTCAGTATGGACAGATATGGGAATATTAGGTAATACTGTATCTTTCATTATTGATCACCTATAGCATAATTTTCTCTATTTGTAATTTACAAAAATGTATAATACAAAGTTTTTAATGTTTTGCTAACAAGTCCTCTGATGAATAGGAATACATTGTCTTGCTTTATTTCTTCATCCATACCTGTATGCCACCCCATCCTTTCTGCTACTCCTAAGCAGAATGAATGTATATTTTTTAAAGAATCCCTGTTTCTCTCTCAGGGAGTATGTATCCTGATCTTAGAAGTGGCAGGACATGTAGCTGGGTGGGATATCTTTTAAATGTACCTCTCTGTCCCTCCTGGTCTTAGGTTTCCTGGGACAGTGCCCAATTTTTCCAGCCCTGGGACTCAGCACATTCCTGGAGGATAATTTTCAAACATGTTCCAGCCATTAACTCTATTTTTAATTACTTATATTTCCATGAGTCAACATAATCTTACATCTAAACCTTTTAAGATAATAAGAATTGACATCATTTTTTAGGTAAATGAAGCCTTGCTTTTTTAGTTATAAAGTGAGTAAACATTTAAACTGAAGAGATACATTAAACACTTTTTAGAAAACAAAAGTTAGAACTAAGCACAACTGTAAAATATTTTTAAAATATGGAGAAACTGCCAAGATCTAGAGCTCAGTTAAAATTCCATTTATCAAATACTTATTGATCACCAATACTTTGGTGAATCATACTGTTAGTTCCTTGCTCTTATGGGCTTCATAGGTAATAAGGAAGAGTTACAGTTAAATAATTATAAGTATGTAGAGAACCAGGAAGAAGTACCAAGTGCCATGGGAACAGGTACCAGGAGAATGTAACCTTACGGAGGGAGAATGGATACAGTGGGGTTAACAAAGACATCCCTCAGGAGGTGATGTTCAGCTGAGACCTGGAGAATAGGTCATAATTAGCCAGGTGAAGTGGGAGGTGGGGGTGGTATCAAGGGAAAGATGGGGGAAGTGATCCAGATAGAGGGAACACTGCAGAGAAGGTTCTGGAGGCAGGATGGAGAAATATGGTGTGAACTGATTGGGACCTACACTTGGAGCCGAAAGAGTAAGAGGAGAAGACCATTGATAAGGAGGGGCTTCCTTTGAGTAATTAAATAATATAAATAACCAGAGTTAACAGACGTATGTTTAGGCGACCTTCTTTCACATCAACTTTTTTAGCCAAAATATTTAAAACAAAAGCATATTTTTCATTCAGCAACATTGCACTGATGTAGAATTTAATAAACTAATTAAATCGTAAACTGAATTGCAACTCTCACTCTTATACCTATCAAGCAGTGGGCATAGTGGTTAAAGTAAGTTTAGATTCAGTGTGTCACAATTATAGTCATTTCTTACTGCTTCCTTGTTGCGATATTCCTCTGTGAATTAAACTGTGATATTGAATATTGGAATTTATTAGCATAGGAAGTTAATCTTCAGAAATTAGAAGCAGTTCTGATCTAAGTAGTTATTTCTGCAATTTATTAGCACCAAACTGCAGTTTAAGAGTTTTATTATTTTTTTTAATTTTATTTTTTTTAAAGATGTTATTTATTTCACAGAGCACAAGCAGAGGGAGAGAGAGGGAGAAGCAGGCTCCCTGCTGAGCAGGGAGCCTGATGTGGGACTCGATCCCAGGACCCTGGCATCATGACCTGGGCCAAAGGCAGCCGCTTAACCGACTGAGCCACCCAGGCATCCCTGCAGTTTAAGAGTTTTAGAAATCAAAGTAATTAAAGTTTCTGAAAGGAGAAGAGAGAGGATTACCTGTAGGACTTAGAGGCATGAATTGTGGCATTGAAGAAACCTAATTTAAATTCACTCTCTTAGTGAATTATTTGTTGTTTAGGGATGCTCTCAACTTTGTCATCATCCAAGACATAAAAAAGTATGGGAACTTCTTTAATCTAAGCAGGACCCAGGTAAAATACCTGGTATTAATAATAGTGACCAATTTTGGTTGTTCAAGCAACAGTGGAGGGGCATGTCTGTTTGAAATGGAATACTCAGCCCAAGCAAATTTTGTGGCCTTTGAAACCTTGCATGGCTCAGGAAGACACAAATAAAACCCAGTGGCTAAATACTGATTAAATCTTCTTGGCAGAAATTCTAGTAACCAAAATGAGCTAATTTTGGATTCAAAGAGTGTTTTTTCATAAACGTAAACTGAAGAAATGAACATGTTGACTGAGTAACTTGAGCTGTAATTATGAGACTAACAAGTGTCTAAACCAGCAGCTGTTCTGCCACTTTTTCAATATTATTTTAATATTTAGTAATGATTTTCTTGGGCAGTTAAAGTTTTGCATTGCTTTTTAAATGTTCTATGCCATGGGCTAGGAAAGCAGACATGAGATGGATTTTTTGAAATAGGTGTCTATATTTTAAATTTTTGCTTTGTTACTGAATTTGTACCCATTCCCTCTTGTTTTCTGTTCTCCTGCTTTTACTCTGAGAAATGCTTAGATTTCAGTGGACAGTGTTCATCAGGTAGCCAAGTTTGTTAAAATACATCTTCTTGGGCTCACCTTAGATCTCTTGAATGACAGTCTGCAAGATCTGGAAATCTGCATTTTTAACCAGTTCGCCAGCTAATCCCTTCATGTGTTAAAGTTCGAGAACAGATTATCCCCCCAGAATATTTCTTTCAGATTGTGCCCAGGGACATAAGATTGTGTGTGCTATTATAGCCTTCTCTCATTATTCCTACTTTTCCTTAGGTGTTAATTGAGTCATCCAGCGGTAATCTACAGTCTTCTTTTACTTAACATACTTTACCTTCACATGTCTTCGTTGATAGGAAGAGTTCTATGTAATTTTGATATTTGAGGAAGGAGGATTGTAAGCACCATCATCATGTTAGATGCTACAAGATGCTGAAGAAATCAAATGGGAAAAAATGGGTACCTTCCAGGACCAAGATTTGTCAGTTAAAGATCAAGGTCTTAGTGACATAATTATTCCTCCACCTATAAGGAAGACTGAAATGGAAAAGAAACTGTATATAAGAAGAGGGGACTTCTTGGGGCTCTTGGGTGGCTCAGTCGGTTAAGTGTCTGCCTTTGGCTCAGGTCATGATCCCAGAGTCCTGGGATTGAGCCCCACATCAGGCTCCCTCCTCAATGGGCAGCCTGTTTCTCCCTCTCTACCGCTTGTGCTCTCTCATGTGCACGCGCTCCCTCTTTGTCTCTCTCTCTCAAATAAATAAAATCTTAAAAAAAAAAAAAAAAGGAGAAGAAGGGACTTCTTTTATAGCTTATTCAGAATGTCTGTCCTGGACATAGACTGGAGATGTGCCCTGCTCTAATTTCCCTGTTGATCATTGATGATGTGAAATCATTAAAAATCTTCTACGATTTTAAAAAGGAGTTCATGGTTCAAACTCTTTAAAAATACAGATCTAATAGCTTTCTATATGCCCTAAGTCTCTATTGCTCCATTTTTTTGATCCCCCAGACTGGAAGTTCTCAGAAAGTCAGCAGTTATACCATGTGTATCTTGACATATTTTGTGGTACCCAGATCTAGGTCTTGCATATATGGCCAAATTGTTGAATAGATAAATTGTGTTAATTTTTAATTCCTAGTAGGAATTTCTCCCTTTGCATTCCTTATTTTAGATACTCTTTACTACAAACATGTAATTCAGTTGGCATTTATTTATACACATGTCTTCTTACTAAGCAGTTCTGCGAAACCTGGATTTCTCAGGAGAACGAAACATACGACCTGTTGGTATAGTCACTTTGCTTTGGGGACTAATATGTGATTGATTAAACTAAGCAGAACAAAATGTCTCCTTTAGGCCTCTCCCTATGTGAGTCACAGTTTTGTGAATCCCAGCAATAAAGAGGGGAAAGTGTGTATTAATGTATTTGAAAACGCCACCTGGAATCTGGAGCCTTCCTGGTTCATTATCTCCAGAGAGTACACTGCTTGTTTCCTGCAGGACATGGGAAGTGGCAGTGGCCTGGCTTCCAGAGAGGGGGGGGAGGAATTTGGGCATCTTCTTCCTCGATAAATGAACTTTCAACCAGTTTTCCTGATTTCAGCCCTTTTCTTCAATCCCCTCTAACTTCCCCTTAGGTAGACCTTGCTGATTGTGCTCTAGAGGGATATGCTGTTTCCTCACTGGCACACGCCTCCACAGGCATCGAAGTTTCAGATCGCTCTACTCTGCTTAGTTAGTTAACTTGTTCTGTTTTCCTTCCTCCAAAAAATGATTGTTGTCTCTCTTCTTTATCTTCTTTGTTTTCTTTTTCGTCCTAGATTTATGCCTTTTTTAAAATCAAGTTTATCAAATTAGTGGATTTCAAATGGGAGCTGAAGTAAATGTGTGTGTTTTGAAGGATTCCATCTAGATCCTTCTTTCCATCTATTCGGGAGTACATTTTTTTCTTGTTTTTCTTGTAAGTGTGTGAAATAAAAGCACCCACTAGGGCAAGTTTTCAGCATAAGTGTGTGTTTTAATTTTATTCTTGATCGAGGTCTTGTGCCAAGAAATGGAAATCCAATCTTTTCTGTGCCATTTATGTTATATTCTACTTCTTGGCACAATTTCTGGTATCAGAGATTATTTTGTTTTGGTTCTGTGATCTTTATGGGCCATATGCTGCCAGAAATCTTATGAATCTCTAGCAAACTTTTTTTGATTATAATAATTAGTTATGGTAGTCAGCATTCTATGATTTTAATTACTGCATAGGTGTCTTTTCCCTCTCTCCCCCCAGTTTTTAGTCAGAGCATTATTTCTGATCTGGGGAAGAATAGGAGGGATAATACATCTGGGCTATTATTGAAAGAGAACTGCCATTTTTATCCTTTTCATTTTTTTCTTGCCTTACCTATTTTATTATTATTAACCTGAAGAATAATTTTAACCCTTAAGTTGATTTGCGTATACATGTGATCTTTACTTGTCAAGCGTTTCTTCTGTAATTTGACCTGCATTGCAATTGTATTTTTATATATTTATTCGTACAATGTTGCATAATCTGATCCAGTGTTGGAAACCTAAATTAGTTTGTGGTATCTTACACTAAAGTGTTATTGATGGGTATGATTTACCTAGGTATTCTTCAGATGTGGTTAAAAATCTTACCTTTTCCAGATTCTTATTGTAAAAGTCTAAAGGAAATGCTGGGGTAACACTGCTATTTGGATATTAGGCTGCTTTCTGTTTTAGATTGCAATGAAGAATAAATTATTAATTTTAAAGTTCTGTATTTCCTTGTATTTGCTGTTTTTTCCTTTCCTACACCATTAAGTTTATGAAAAGGCTTACATGTGGCTTGATTTCAAAATGGCTCTGAATTGTATTGGATGAGTCAAAAATTTATGGCAAATTTTGTCTTGTGTTTTCAGGTTCTGTTCTAGATATTATTAAGCACATTGTGGCAAAGGGGGAGCACAAAAGTGGAGTCCTAGATGAACCTACCATTGCTACAATACTCAAAGAAGTGCTGGAAGGGTTGGAATACCTGCATAAAAACGGACAGATTCACAGGTACGGAAAAGACAACACTGCTTTTTTTGAAAATGCAGTGGTAGTTGTGCTGTCATTTTGTTGAGACCATTCCCCATTCTTCTGCAGAATTGATCATAATCTCTGAGTGTTATCATGGCTTTTTGGATCACTAGTTTCAGCACATTGTGGTTAGGCTTTTAATTACCCAGCTAGCAAGTATTTAAAAAGTAACAAATATTTTAGTCGAATTGGAAAATAAAAAAACAGGAAAAATTCATCATTTCCTGTCAGGAGGCAATCATTGCAATCACTAATGACATTTTGTAATATTTCTTACCAGTTTCTTGTATATGCTTAAAAGGTATTTAAAACTATGTATGATTTTGTGAGTTGCTTTTATTGTTTTCTTTATATTTTACCTTGAGTATTTTCTCAAATTATTAAAAGCTCTTTGTAAAATAACTTTTTATTAAGACTTTTTTTTTTTTTAATGTAAAAAGCTATGTATCATTCATGGTCCAAGTACTCATGGCTGTCTCTATCTATTCAGTCCCTGGGTAGAGATAACAAGAATCCAAATGGTGTTGGATTTTGTGCTACCCAAATCTGTTTAATCCCTGGATTTGGTTTTCCTTCCTATCAGGCAGTCTTTTCAGTCATTCTTAAGGATAGTCTCACTGTATATAAGAATTTGCTGTTGACAGTGCTTTTCTCTCAGCAATTGAAAGATGCTATATTACTTAATTCTGGCCTCCAGGGCTTCAGATGAGAAGTCTATCATTTGAATTGATGTTCTAGTATGTTATTTTCCCTGGCTTCTTTCAAGATTTTTTTTTGTCTTTCGTTTTCTGAAGTTTAATTATGATTTCTTGGTGTGGACTTCTTCAGGTTTATTCTGTGTGGGGTTCCCAAACTTAGCGAGTCCATAGGATTTTGCCTTTCACCAAGTCTGGAGAGTTTTCAGCCATTATTATCTTTGGGTAGTTTTTCAATCCATTTTTTTCCTCCTCTTTTTATGGGGCTCTGATAATACAAATGTTAGCTGTTTTGTTATTGTACAGTAAGTCCTTGAAGCTCAGCTCAATTTTTGTCATCCTGTTTTTTTTCTCTGTTCAGATTGAGTAAATTCTCTTGATTTGTTCTCAAGGTCTGATTCTGTCCTTTGCATTCTGCTCTAGAACCCACTGAGTTTTTTATTTCAGTTATTGTAATTTTTTAGATAATTTGGTTCTTTTTTATAGCTTTTCTTTGCTGAGATTTTCTGTTTTTAATTTGCTTTGATAATCCCAAACTGCATGTTGAAGCCTTTTTTTTTCAAATAAGTCAATTTTAATAAGATCCTCTGCACAGACATTTGCTACACAGAAAACTGAAATAGCACAAAAAAATTTTACTACAATTTTTTAAAACCAGAAAATCTAGCATACACACCTGCCCTAATCGTGCTCTAACCAACCACCCAAAGTTTTCTGTGTGTTCCTTCTGCACAAGTTACTTGGCTTCCGATTTTTGATGTTAGGTCTTATCTTAATGACTTCAGGCCTCTCAAACACACAGGCAACTCTCAAAACCTGTTAGTGCTTCCTTAGGTCAAATCAAAAGGTGGAAGTATACTGAAGTCATTCAAATGCAAACTACAGGATTCCTCACACATTACTGGTGTGAAGGTAGAAAAGATACAAATCTAAAGAAAGACCTTATAATATCATAGATTACCAAAATATTATACAGTTTGCCCTAACATAGAGCAGCTTTCCTAAGCTGCTGCAAAATGATCCTAAAACCCTAGCAAGAAGAAACAGTACAAGAATAAAGTTTATGTTTATGTTGGCTCCACGTCATAATTATTCTCCATACTGGTTTCCTCAGAAAGATCTTTATGATACAGGCAATAATGACAGCGACATCGAAATCTTTCCACTCTTGATTCACCCTCCTCAGTTTCCTTCTGCTGTAGATCTTTTTGAAGCTGGGACTCCGGGATGAGGTAGCGCTGGTATTGAATCATTCGAATCATCCTTGCCATCCTTTCTTTCTGAGCAGTTAACACAATCCTTACTCCAGTCCTCCTCCCGTAACTACTAAGGATGCACTCATTCAGCCCCTGTGATTTCTTCTCTCTGTTCTGCTGTTAGGGTGGATATTCTGGTAGAGGGGAAGGGAGTTTGATACTAGAGTCAAGAGTCAATTTACCAAGGTTCTTTGTTAATACTTCGGAGATAGTTTGAGAGGCACCTGAGCCTTCCTGGGAATTCTCTTCACTGAGCATCTGAGATGATCCCGGGGCCCATGTTGGGTAAAGCTGCTTTGGCGAATCCTTTGGAGGCCTAGTCACAGACCGAAGCTCCTCCTAGATCTTCGGGGTCCAGTGGGAGGTGATGCTCAAGACTCAGCTTGTAACGAGATAGCCTGGAAAGAACTTTATAGCCCAGAAAGAGTGAGAAAAACTCAAACTACAACAAAGTGTGGAGTGGCAAGAGAAAGAACAGACCTGTTGAAGCCTTTTTATAGTGGCTGCTTTAAAATTCTTCTCAGGGACGCCGGGGTGGCTCAGTCGGTTAAGTAGCTGCCTTTGGCTCAGGTCATGATCCCTGGGTGCTGGGATCGAGTCCCGCACTGGGCTCCTTGCTCAGCAGGGAGCCTGCTTCTCCCTCTGCCTGTGGCTTCCTGTGCCTGTGCTCTCTCTCTCTGACAAATAAATAAATAAAATCTTAAAAAAAAATAAAATTTTTGTCAGATAATTCCAAGATCTGATTCATATCAGTGTTGATGTCAATTAATTGTCTTCTCTTATTAAAGTTCTTTCTGGTTCTTGGTATGAGGAGTGATTTTTTAATTGTATCCTGGATATTTTGGATATATGTTAAGAGACTCTTGATCCCATTTAAATATATATATTAGCAGGTATTTACACTGTTTGGGTTTAGTATACAAGTCTGGGTCTACTTTGGTGGGCTGTAGATCATGTGACAGTTTGAGTTTTAGGGCCCCTACAGTGCTGTTCTGTTTTGTTTTGTTCACCTGGCACTGCTGGGGCTCTCTACTCAATCCCTGCTGATACAGCCATTGAGAGCAAAAGTGCACGTCCCCAGGCCTGGTGCTGCTAGGTGGAAGGTGGGAGATAGATGCTGTACCTGTGGGTCTGTGAGCACTTTTGTGGGTCTACTGTGTGGTCCAGGCCTCTTGGTGCCAGTGGGGCTCCCATTCATTCTCTGATGGTATTGCCTGTGGGGATGAAGGCATTTGTCGGAGCCACCTTTTGCTCCTGGGTAGAGAGTTGGGAGACACTGGGCCTGGGTTGTCCTTTGCCACTGTGTGGAGGGCCGGGAAGTGCTGGGTTGGGTTGTTCTCTGCAGCTGGCTAGCAGGCTGGGAGTTAATGGCCGGGCTGTTGGTGCTGCTGGTGTGGGCAGTATGGGCCTACCTGCTGCAGTGGATGTGGGGTGGAGAATGGAGTTTCCCATTTGGTTCTTCATTTAAACCTCTGGTTCTGGCATAGTGGGCCAGCCTGTAACTCCAGCTATGGGGTCCTTTGCTAGGTCTGTGCTGCGAGGTTGCCCCTTTCTTGCTCCTTTGGCCACAGAGAACAGGCTTGGAGGGTGTTTTTTTCATTTTGTTTTTGTTTTTGTTTGTTTGTCATCTATGCCTCTTGATGCTAGTCTCCAGTCCAGGATATGTTGGATTAAAAGAAAACTCAGAGAAGTCGTATAGTGCTCTTTGAAAGTGGACTTGGATTAATGTAAATGTTTATAGCAAACTCTGGGGCAGCCACTAAAAAAGGAAAAAAGAATTGACATGCTGAGAGGAGAGGAAAACGGAATCATGTAAAATGCTCAGTTAAAATCAAGGCAGAAAAAAGGTGGAAGATACAACAAAATTGTAATCTTAAAAATCACCTACCTTTAAGGAACTAGAAAAAAAATAACAAACTAAGGCCAAAGTTAGCAGAAGGAAGGAAGTAAAAAAGATCAGAATAGAAATACATGAAATACAGATGTTTTGGATGTGACACTAATAGAGGCAAGAAAAGAAAAATTAAACAACTGGGACTACACCAAACTAAAAAGCTTCTTCATGGCAAAGCAGACCATCAACAAAATAAAAAGGCAACCTATGGAATGGGAGAAAATATTTGCAAACCACATTATCCCATAAGGGATTAATATCCAAAAATATACAAGGAACTCCTACAACTTAGAGACAAAAAACCATAAATAACCTAACTAAAAATGGGCAAAGGCTCCAAATAGACATTTTCCCAAAAAAACGATACACAAGAAGAAGTACATCACTAATCCTTGGGTAAATGTAGTCAGAACCACAATAAGATACCATCTCACATCTGTTAGGATATCTGTTTTCAAAAAGACAGAGGTAACAGATTTTGGATAAGGATGTGGAGAAAAGGGAACTTTAGTGCACTGATGGTGGCAACGTAAACTAGTGCAGCCACTGTGGGAAACTATGGAAGTTCCTAAAAAAATTAAAAATAGAATTACCATAGGATCCAGCAATTCCACTTCTGGGTATGTACCCAAAGGAAGTGTGAAATCACTGTCTCAGAGCCAAGCTATGAAAACGACCTAAGTATCCATCAATGGGTAAATAGATAAAGATGTAGATTATTATTATTCAGCTGTTAAAAAAAGGAAGGAAATCTTGCAGTTTGTGACAACATGGATGAACCTGTAAGGCATTATGCTAAGTGAATTAAGCCAGACAGAGAAAGACAAATACCGTATGGTATCACTTATAAGTAGAATCTAAAAAAGAAGTTGAATTCATAGAAACAGTAGAAAAGTGGTGTCCGGGGACTGGAGGGTCGGGGAAATAGGGAGACATTGGTAAAAGGGTACAAACTCAGTTATAAGATGAATAAGTTGTGCTAAGAGAGTAGAACTTAAATGTTCTCACCAAAAAGTAAATATGTGAGGTGACAGATGTGTTAATTAACTCGATGGCGAGAATCCTTTCCCAGTGTATACATATATCAGACCATCACATTGTAACATTTTAAATATCTTACAGCTTTGTCAGTTAATACCTCAGTTTAATAAAAAAAAAATCACCTACTTAACCCTAATCCTTCAGCAAATAGATAAGCAAAGACCCAGAAAAGTAACTGATTAAAGATCAGGCAGCTGGGACGCCTGGGTGCCTTAGTTGGTTAAGTGTCTGCCTTCAGCTCGGGTTGTGATCCCAGGGTCCTGGGATCGAGTCCCACCCACATCGGGCTCCTTGCTCAGCAGGAGCCTGCTTTTCCCTCTGCCTGCTCTCCCTGCTTTTTTTTTTTTAATTTAGTTTTATTATGTTATGTTAATCACCATACATTACATCATTAGTTTTGATACAGTGTTCCATGATTCATTGTTTGCGTATAACTCCCAGTGCTCCATTCAATATGTGCCCTCTTTAATACCCAACACCAGGCTAACCCATCCCCCCACCCTCCCCCTGCTTCTCCCTCTGCCTACTCCCCCTGCTTGTGCTCTCTCTCTTGCTCTCTTGCTCTCTGTGGTCTCTCTTTCTCTCAGATAAATAAATAAAATCTTTAAAAAAAAAAAAAAGATTAGACAACTATCAAGTGCTAAAACTGAGGTTTTAAGGAATAATCAGAATATGGAGGGGAAAAAAAGCAAGGTATCTCCCCACCCCCATCACACACACATACATACAAACTTTTAATTAGGTTATTCTGAGAATAGCACCATTTTAAAGAAATTATATCAGTGAAATCAGCCCATTTATAAAAGGTATCTTACTCTAGGAAAAAATAAATAATGCTTTCTAGTTGTCTAAATTTTCCAACCAGCTTACATCTTAACAAAGAAAAATGAACTCTTCTTATGGTAATGAAGCAGAACAGTTGACTCTAAGGAATAATATATAAACTAGAAATCTTGGAAACATTGAAGGCATATTCTTCAGACAATAGGATTTTTCATCTCAAATTATATCCATTTGTTTCATACCTAGTTAAAATAATGTGTTAACAGATGACTGAAAAAGGGCATGACCAAAGAGTAAACATTTGGGAATATATTTCCTGCACTGTCAAAAGGAAAAGGTGCCCTGAAAAACAGGATTCCCATCCTCTGGATAGTGGTAACCCTATGGATACATACCTTGATACTAGCAATAAACATAATTCAGTTACTACCTCAGTTCTGATTTCACGTTCAGGCAATCTTCGAGAAAAAAAATGTGCCAGAAACTGCTAATTGGCCCCTAGCGTGTCTCCTCTTCTTTTTGAATTATAAAAACATGACATTTTTACTGGGCATATGACCATCCAGAAGAAAGGCGACATTTCATAGCCTCCCATGAGGATCAGATACAACTGTGTGAATTTTTTTCTAGCCACTATGATGAGAACAAAAATGTATATACTACTTCAAAGTTGTTCCCTTAACAGGTTTTGTCAACCCCCAGCCCTACTGACATTTGGGCTGGACAGTGCTTTGTTGCAGGGGCTGTTCTGTGCATTGTAGGATATATTTAGCAACATCCCTGGCTTCTACCCATTGCATGTCAGTAGCTCTTCCCCCGTCAGTGTGACAACCAAAGATGTCTCCAGACATTGCCAAATGTCCCGAGAACCACCGCTAATACAAAGTGGCATAACCTCTATTTCCCCTTTCCTTCCTTCCACTGAAATGTGGATGTGGTGATAAGCCATCTTGGACTACGTAACAAGAACTTAGGGATGTTAGAACAATAAAATAGAAGGAGCCTGAGTCCCTGATTCTGTGGAGTCACCATGCTGGACTGATGTCACTTATGCCTAGACTATTATATGAGAGAAAAAAAACAATCTTCTGCAGCCATGTAGATCATCAGGGATTGACAAACCCACAAGTTAAATCCAGCCTGATGTCTGTTTTTTGTAAAAGCAACAACGAAACAGTCATGCCCATTCATTTACAGATTCTCTGTGGCTGCTTTAAAGCACTATGAAAACAAAGTAATGGTGACAGAGAGTGTCTGGCCCACAGAGCCTAAAATATTTACTCTCTGGCCCTTTAAGAAAATGTTTGTTGACCTCTGGTGTAGATAATAACAAGCATTCACTGAAACGTGAGTGCCATATAGTATTCTAAGTGCATCCTGTATGTTAGCTCATTTAATCTTTACAGTTACTTTATGAGGTAAGTACCCTCTCATCCCCATTTTACAGATGAGGAAACCAACGCAAAGAGAGGTAAGTAATTAGGCAAAAGTCACCCACCTAGTGACATAGCTGGGCCCAAATTTAGGCAGTGTGCTTCTAAAACCTGCTAGGAAAGAAAGATTGTGCTAATCCATGAAGCTGGGTACACATTAGTTTAATATCAGTTACATTTTTTAGTTACTAACTCAGCAGAATTTAGATCTGTCACTGGGGTCATTTTCTTTAAATATCCTCTGTGTTGTCTTTTATTTAATATATCCAGTCCCTATTTTAAAAGTCGAAATCTTCACTTCAGAACACAGATAAAAGTATGTTCTTTATCCTAAAACTTTATATATACAGACTGTTAAAGGAAATTAACCCAGAATACACATTAAGGTCACTGTCTTTTTTAGAAAGCAATGAAAAGATCCGTATCAAGTTCAGGCAAAAATTCAGTCTCTGCTCGGTTTTGTATGACCATAACATCTACTTTGAATATACATCAGCCCTCGTTTAGCTAAATGAGTAAAAAAGCCAGAAAAAATGCTGGAAGAAATAAGGGCCCAAAACTTCCAAATCATGAACCATGATGAGGACGAATACAAAGGGATCTGTGAGTAGACACACTGTAGTTACACTGTTGAAACCTAAACAGAGTATCTTGAAAGCAGTAAGATTTGGAAAACAACTCATCATGTAGGGGGAGTGGGAAAGACTAATTGTTTGTGTCTCCTTAGAATTCATATGTTGAAACCTAATCAGCATTGTGCCGGTATTTGGAGAGGTGGGGGCCTTTGGAATGTGATTAAGTCATAAGGGTGGTCCCCCCTTATGAATGGGCCTGTCCTTATAAAAGAGACCCCAGAGAACTTCCTTGCTCCTTCTGCCACGCGAAGACATAGGGAAAAGATGGTCACCTTTGTCAGAAGGTGGAAGAGTGTCAGTAATGTATCCCCCACACTGAGAAGACACCTTGAGACCGAAAAACAACACACACCGCTCCATACTGTTTACACGGTTTTATTTGGGGTAACTTACTGATAGGGGGATTGTATGGACTGACAATCCAGGCAGCTATGCAACTATTCTCTGGCCCCATTCTCCATCTAGTCCAGATCTTAAACCACAGTTTTTATAGTGTGAGGGGCATGGGGGTGGTATTGAACGGTAGCTATCTAAAGGGGCACCTTCTTTGTGCGTTACTTTAGGGAAGATCAGAACGAGCCTTCCCACATCCGGTCAGGGCGTGCATTAACCTCCACATGGTCTGGAACACGTGGCTCCAAGGGAGGTCGTTGTGCAGGCATGGACAAAAATGGGGGGCTAAAGATGGAGTCTGTGTTGTCAGCACCCCTACACCTGTGAACCAGGAAGTGGATCCCCACCAGACCCCAAATCTGCCATTGCCTTGATCTTGGACTTCCCAGCCCCCAGAACTGTGACAAATAAATGTTGGTTGTTTAAGCCACCCAGTCTGTGGTATTTTTGTTAGAGCAGCCTGAACAGAACAAGGTAAGACAGTAGCGATATGATTGATTATTCCTGTCAGAACAGTGGAAGCCAGAGGTTATGAGAAGGAGCCCTACAGTCCAACAACCCCTTTAGGATTCTTATCTTCCTGGTGAATTATTCCTATTTTTTAAGTTATATAATGGTCCTTTTCATTCCTAGAAATGCTTCTATATTAAAGACAATTACATCTTATTTTAATATGGCTACACTAGCTTACTTTTGCTAAGCATATCTTTCACTGTGGCTCATTTTTTTCTAGGGTCCTGATTTTATGAAGGGGTCTCAATTCTACTCTCAACCTTAAACTAGTCCAGTGCCATGTTTTCTGTTTAGGGGTGGGTTTTAAAACCTGAAGTGCCTAGCCATTTGTCTTCTCTCTTCCAAGGCTTACTGCTCTGGGTCTTAAGTGTCCCTTTCATTTCTGAAACTTGAGGATTTCCTTGTCTTTATTTCATGTTCAGCTATGTGACAATTTCCCTTCCTAATTTATCCAGCATTTCTTTGTAGCAGGGGAATGATGGGTTTTGCAGCAAAGTCCTGGGCAGTAGTGATGAAAGACTGTTTGCCATGTTGCTGGAATGGATTCTCTATCTCACACTTTAAATCAAACTCTCATCCTTGGCTGCATATTGGAATCACCTGGGAAACTTCAGTAAATACTGATTCCTGGATCCATTGCAAGAAATTCAGTTAGTTGGTCTGAGATGGGGCATTTGCATTGGGGCTTTTAAAAGCTCCCCAAGTGATTCTAATGCAGCCAAGACTGAGAACCCCTGCTTACACTTCAGCAGCAACAACTCTTACCTGTGAGTTACGCTGAGACTTCAGCAGGTGGTGGTCTTACTGGGAAGCAACTGGACCTATTTAGTAGCTTTCTCCACTCCTCATCTTTATTTCCAGCCCATTTGTGTGTTAGCCTGGTGGATCGGGTCAGATAATTTTCCTCCATCTTCACTATGTTCCCCACTGACCCTCTAGGCTTTGGAGGTTTTAACTGGGGCGAACAGGTCTCTGAATTAGACTTCTCCTTTTCTCTCTGTATCT
The DNA here is from genome assembly GCF_002201575.2 of Neomonachus schauinslandi. NCBI lineage: Eukaryota > Metazoa > Chordata > Mammalia > Carnivora > Phocidae > Neomonachus > Neomonachus schauinslandi. Next base: position 148,506,072 of record NC_058403.1, on the reverse strand, counting down.
ACCTACTCCAATATTTTTCCCGTTAAAGAGGTCAGCTCTAACAAATGTTGGCTCGTTAGTTTAAGATGCCTAAGTGTAGTGTATTTTCCAACTTTCATTTTGATTCATTGCTGGTCTTGATCTTTTTCAAGTTTTCCACAAACTCTGCCTATTGATGAGTCATAAAAATGTCATGGGCAGTAACTTGTGCTGTGTGCTAATGAAAAAGTCAAGCATGTCTATGATATTCCTTTTAATTTTACAAGGAATTTGTAACTTTGGTGCAATAGGGACATGTGAGAAATGGCATTAAGCTGTGAAAAACAAAACTCACTGTTCCTATTTAAGAGTGGATGGTGGATTTAACTATTGGGACTGCTGGGTTGCTTGATACTCTTTGTGGCAGAGTGAGAAAGGGTTCTTAAGGACTCTTGATTTCCAGATATTTAGTTACAAATCTTTTCCTTGAAAGGTCAGTTGTCCTGTTGGGTAGGAGGATAGACTGGTGTGTTTGATTGTCCAGTGAGCCATTTAGCTTAATGATACTCCTCTGCTTTTATTCCTGGAAGCTGTTCTACAGATTGCACTTTGGTTTCTTTCTTTTCTTTTAAGATTTATTTATTTGAGAGAGAGAACAAGAGCATGCAAGTGTGAGTGGGGGGAGGATCAGAGGGAGAGAATCTCAAGCAGACTCCCTGCTGAGCATGGAGCTCAATGTGGGGCTTGATCTCATGACCCTGAGATCATGACCTGAGGCAAAATCAAGAGTTGGACGCTTAACCAACTGAGCCACCCAGGAGCCCCCGCACTTTGGTTTCAAATGGGAAACAGGAATTGGTTGTCTGAGGATTTGATCAGGAAAAGTAGTCACCCAAAGTGCAAGCTCTACTGAAAATGGATTACTCTCTCTTGTCTTACAAAAGACAAAACTTAGGGCACCTGGGTGGCTCAGTCGTTAAGCGTCTGCCTTCGGCTCAGGTCATGATCCCTGGGTCCTGGGATCGAGCCCCGCATCGGGCTCCCTGCTCGGCGGGAAGCCTGCTTCTCCCTCTCCCACTCCCCCTGCTTGTGTTCCTGCTCTCACTATCTCTCTGTCAAATAAATAAATAAAATCTTTGAAAAAAAACAAAAACAAAAGACAAAACTTATGAAACATTTGAATAGGTAATACATATATGTGGCTTAAAAACTGAAAAAGCACAAAATGGTATATGATAATAAACAAATCCTGTCAGTATCAGCTGTGCTAAATCATTTTGATACTATGTACTCTCGATATGACGTGATGAAAATGGCACTTTACTTCTGTGGTTTTCCTTCCAAAAATTCATAACACCAGTCTAATCATGAGGAAAATTCCATTAGAGGAGCATCCTATAAAATACTTGACCATTACTCCTCAAAACTGTCAAGGTCATTAAAAACAAGGAAAGTCAAAGAAACTGTCACAGACAAGAGGAACCTAAGGAGACAAAAATTTAATGTGGAATCCTGAATGGAATCCTGGGACAGAAAAAAGACATTAGGTAAAAACTTTAAAAAATCTGAGTAAAGTGCAGACTTTAATAATGCATCAATACTGGTCTCATTAAATGTGGTAAAAGTACCATACAAATATAGTAATAATGGCGGAAACTGTAAGGTGTAGGGAACTCCTCTGCACTATCTTCTCATTTTCTGTGTAAATCTAAAACTGTTCTAAACAATAAATTATTCTTTTTTTTAAAAAGTCTTCTTCCTTTCCTGAACCTCTAGTACCCTGGTCTAAAGGGAACCACTTCTTGCCATTTTCTTGTGACTCCTATGAGAGAGAACTTATGCCAATATAAACATAATATATGTAGATTCTTCTTTCTTCTGCTTAAAAAAAAGACAACGGCAACATACATACATAGTATTATCTCACTTAAGAATATATTTGGTGATTTTTCCATATTATCTCATATATTCATTCTATTCATAATATTTCCTGATATAGATATACCACAGTTTAACTGATCTCCTGTTGTTGAATAGTTAGGTTGTCTTGTTTGACTGGGGGTGTATTAGTTTATGACCCGATTATTTAGAACAGAGTTAGGAGGTGGGAATTGGGGTTTCGGATGGTGGGAAGGGAATAGTCAAGTTGTATTTTGGTATTTAGTTGGATTTATTTATTTATCATTTATTCATTCCTTCATTTATTAATTTAATACTCCACTTATCTCTGGAAGAGGATTTGAGGGAGATTGTTTAGTTATTTAAATCTACTTGATGAATATCTGAGAGATGCCTTCTGTGTACTAATCATAATGCTAAGTAAGTGCAGGTGATACAGAAATCTATTAAGGTACAGGTCCAGATCTTAGCTCCTGGTGAAAGAAACAGCCCCAAGAATATCATCATATTTTTGTAGTCTGTGCTAACACTGTGCTGCCGAAACACAAATGAGGAAGTGACTAAACTATACATTTTGAGTTTTAGATGTCATTCCAGATGAGCTTAAAAGGCAGTTGAAGGTTCATGGTTGACTCACTTGGATGGTTTTTGTCTTCAAGGGAAGGGAAGGTCCTCAGTTTTCTCCTGTTCATAGTATCTGGAGTCATAGACTTTATATTTGTAGAGCAGACTTAGCCTGCCTCCACTCTAAGTCAGCCTCTGGGAGAATGTCCTGTAAATTGCTTAGATTCATAAGCAGTGAAGAGTACTCAGTAGCATGATTTCCTTATGCTAAAGTATGCATTCAGGAAAATTATTATATACTGTGGTTTGGTGAAGCTGCTACACACAGTTGTGAAACTATTGTTGATTTTTTTCCCAAGGAATGGTTATATCTAAAGATGCAGGAGAAGGCAGGAACAGGGAAAAGGATGAAGTGTTGTGCTTTTCACTGGTTCCTTTTTGTGACAAAGCTTTCCTTCATGAGCTAGCCTAGCTTCAAAGACTGGCTCTCTTTTGTTTATTTAATTATATATTTATTTTTAATTACAAAATAAATACATGATTGCATTTCCACAAGATATTCAAACATTTTTTCCCTTGACTCCAATTCCATTCCTTTCCACAGAAGGAACCATTTATTGCTCTCATTTGGTGTATATGGAAAAGGTGTGTGTGTGTGTGTGTGTTTTACATTAGTGGTGTCCTACAAAATGCACTATCCTCTTATTTGATTTGTTCACTTAGTAGGATGTATTAGACGATATTTCGAGGCATAACATGTTGACTGACATTATTCCATTTTTATGACTATAACAAAATTAGTTCAGCCTTTTTGCTATTGTTGGCCTGAGTTGTTACCACTTCTGGTTTATTATTACGAACAGTGCTGTAGGACCCCCTTGTACATTGTGGGGGTTTCTCTGGGTTATTAAGAAGTGATTTTGCTACTCATAAGATTTAAGGATTTTAAATTTTGCCAGATACTTCTAACACATTGTTACATGAGAAAAACAAGTTGTAGATTTGAATGGATAATGTCATATCATTTATGTTGGAAGAAAAACCCAGATATGTCACAGGAACATATTCTATTGACTAGACTGGTAATAGTTGAAAACTTTGAAGAAATTACTAGACTTGAGGCGCCTGGGTGGCTCAGTCGCTAAGCGTCTGCCTTTGGCTCAGGTCATGATCCCAGGGTCCTGGGATCAAGCCCCGCATCGGGCTCCCTGCTCGGCGGGAAGCCTGCTTCTCCCTCTCCCACTCCCCCTGCTTGTGTTCCCTCTCTCGCTGTGTCTCTCTCTGTCAAATAAATAAAATCTTAAAAAAAAAAAAAAGAAAGAAAGAAAATACTAGACTTGAGAATGGTGGTCAAAGGGACTTTGGGCTTTTCAGTGATGTTTAGGTTTTTATAACAAGAAGGTGTGCATATCCTGTTTGAATTATAGATAGTTAACAGTAAAAATACAAATATCTTTGAATAATTTATATCTATCTTTATGCCTCAAGCATAAAATAGTCCCTGTTTTTAACCATATACTGACCATTAAAAAATTTTGATCATGTATTATGGTGTGAAAAAAAAATCAACATATTTCAAAAAGTAGAATTAGGTGATGGTAGGTGAGGGTCACATTCTTTGGCAACTGTTATCCCAGTCAAGTATTTAATCATCTTGGGTTTTCTGGATTTTACAGTAAAAAGCTATCTGTTATCGTAGCTTTCTGTTTATAATATTTAGATTCTGGTACAAGTGACTAAAATTTAAAAAATTTTTACTATTGACCTTAATACTCTTTAATGTAAAATAGAGTATTTAAATATTGCCAGTGTTGTGTGAATACACTAAACAGTTGTTTAAATTATGTGACTTCAAAGAATAGATGTTTTTTAATATGTAACTCTTTTTTTCTTCAAGAGATGTGAAAGCTGGAAATATTCTTCTTGGAGAAGATGGCTCAGTACAGATTGCAGGTAATGATTAGTATTTCTTTTTATTTTGATTTAATGGTCAATAGAACCACCTTACTTATCTTCTGTGTTTTCAGAGCCAGTTTTCTCTTCTAGTCCCTGGACTATCTCTAGTCAAGCAGCCTATGTTGGCACGTCCCTGCTGACTCTCAAGATATCCTCCACTGTTCATCCTTCATTTTTTATCTCAGTCATTTTTCTGTCCATTAGTCATTACCTTCCAGTTATCACTCCTGACCCCCATGGAGTCATCTTCTATGGGTTCTCATATCATAGCATTCTGTGCTTTCCTTTGAAGGAGAGGTAGTCACGAAACCTCACTGTTTATGAATGAATGTGCTGTAGAGGGGTGATACAGAGCTGCTTCTGTCCTGGGGTGACTGGGGTGTTTGCCAGTGAGCAGGAGGCATCTGAGAGGTGGAAGTGCACTTTTGGCAGATTCATAGCTAAAGAGATAAGAGCTGGAGTCCAGGGCCTGCCAGAGGTGTCTGTCCATGCTGGTGAAATACTCCTCCACCAGGTTGAGACTCCAGAGTGGTTGTACCGCAGGAATGTTGAGCAAGCCACTCAACTGAGGCCTCAGCTTGGTTCCACACTGCTGGGACAGTCAGGTATTTGGCAGGAGGAAAATGATCACCCAGACCCTAAATTATTTCTTCAGCTTTAGAGGATAATTTAGGTGCACATCTTCCTTCATGTCCCAACCTAAGGAAATATTTTAGTGGAGCCACATAATGCTTCAACAGAAAAGAAGATATTGATAAATTTAACCCCTTTAAAATTCATCGCTTCTATCTATTGAAAGAGGAACAAATGTTTTATCACCATTAATTAGCAAAAAGGCAAACCACATAGTAGACAAGATATTTGTAGCATGAAATAACTGATATAAGGCTGAAATTTAGAATACATAAAGAACGCATTAAGAAAAATCAGATAAGGGTGCCTGGGTGGCTCAGTTGGGTAAGTGACTGCCTTCGGCTCAGGTCATGATCCCGAGGTCCTGGAATCAAGTCCCACATCAGGCTCCCCCTACGCTGCGGGGAGCCTGCTTCTCCCTCTCTGTCTGCTTGCCACTCCCCCTGCTTGTGCTCTCTCTGTCAAATAAATAAATAAAATCTTAAAAAAAAAAAATCAGATTAAAAATGGGCAGAAGATGGGCATCTGGGTGGCTCAGTTGGTTAAGCGACTGCCTTTGGCTCAGGTCATGATCCTGGAGTTCCCGGATCGAGTCCCGCATCGGGCTTCCTGCTCAGTAGGGAGTCTGCTTCTCCCTCTGACCCTACCCCCTCTTGTGCACTCTCTCTCTCAAATAAATAAATAAAATCCTCAAAAAAAAAAGGGCAGAAGACTTCCGAAATGAAGACATCAAAACATAAATGTAATAAAAGGTGTTCAACCTCACTAGTAATCAGTTAAATGCCTATATTATAGGCATACCTTGCAGATATTGTGGGTTTTGGTCCAGATGACCACAGTAAAGCAAATATTGCAATAAGGCAAATGAATTTGTTGGTTTCCCAGTGTGTATAAAAGTTATGTTTATACTGTACTATAGCCTGTTTCTCAGCAGTAGGTCTCAACAGTGGGCTTAAAATATTTAGTAAACCTTGTTGTAAACAGATGTGCTATCATCCAGGCTTTATTCTTCCATTTACAGAGCACAAGAAGAGTAGATTGAGCATCATTCTTAAGGGCCCTACCATTTGTGGACTGGTAAATGATCATTGGTTTCAACTTAAAAAGTCACCAGCTGCATTAGCTCCCAACAAGAGAATCAGCTTATCCTTTGATGCTTTGAAGCTAGGTATTGACCTCTCTAGCTAATAGTCCAAGATGGCATCTTCTTCCACTAGAGAAGTCTGTTTTGTCTACACTGAAAATCTATTGTTCAGTGTAGCCACCTTTAGGAATTAACTGAGCTCGAACTTCTGGAGAACTTGTTGCAGCTTCCACATCAGTACTTGCTGCTCCACCGTGCACTCTGATGTTATGGAGACGGCTTCTTTCCTTAAACCTCATGAATCAACCTCTGCTAGCTTCGAGCTTTTCTTCTGCAGCTTCCTCACCTCTCTCAGCCTTCCTATAATTGAAGAGAGTTAGGGTCTTGCTCTGGATTAGCCTTTGGCATAAAGGAATGATGGGGCTGCTTTGATCTTCTATCCAGACCACGAAGACTTTCTTCATATCAGCAGTTAGGCTGTTTTGCTTTTCTTATTGTGTGTTCACTGGAGTAGCACTTTTAATTTCCTTCGAGCACTTTTCCTTTGCATTCACAACTTCCCTAACTGGTACGAGAGACCTAGCTTTTTGCCCATTTTGGCTTTCAACATGCCTTCCTTACTGAGCTAATCATTTCCAGCTTTTGATTTAAAGAGAGAGACTGTGTGACTCTCCCTTTCACATGAACACTTAGAGGCCCTTGTAGGGTTTTTAATTGGCCTAATTTAAATATTGTTGTGTCTTAAGGAATAGGGAGGCCTGAGGAGAGGGCGAGAGATGGCTGGTCAGTGGAGCATTCAAAACACAACATTTACTGAATAATTTCTACATCTTTTTTTTTTTTTTAAGATTTTATTTATTTATTTATTTGAGAGAGAGAGAGAGAGAAACAGCATGAGAGGGGATAGGGTCAGAGGGAGAAGCAGGCTCTCTGCCGAGCCAGGAGCCCGATGTGGAACTCGAACCCAGGACTCCGGGATCATGACCTGAGCCGGAGGCAGTCGCTTAACCAGCTGAGCCACGCAGGCGCCCAATAATTTCTACATCTTATAAGGACCTGGTTTGTGGTGCCCCCAAAACAATTACAATAGTAACATAAAAAATCACTAATCACAGATCACCATAGCAAATACAATGATAATGAAAAACTTTGAAATATTGCAAGGATTATTAAAATATTGACAGAGACAAGAAGTAAGCAAATATTGTTGGAGAAATTGTGCCAATAGACTTGCTCAATGCAGGGTTGCCATAGACCTTTAGTTTGTTAAAAAAACACAGTATTTGTGAAGCATAGTAAGGCGAAGTATTAAAAAACGAGGTATGCCTGTAAAATAACATTAGGATACCAAGTTATACTGGCTGACTTGGCAAAAACAGCTGACACTACTGTTGTTAGTGTCATTGTAAAGCAAGGAAGAAATCTCATATTCCAATGGTGGGAGAATAGATTAGTACAAACACTGTATTAAGTCAAAGTATGCATACCCTAAAACTTTGGCTTCTAGGTGTATGGCCTACAGAAGATCATGCTTATGTGTGCTGCAGTGCTCATAAGCATTGAAAGTTTGAAACAATCCCAGTACCCTTCAGTAGTAGACTGGATAAATATAAATAAATTGTGGTTAATTTATGCATTGGAATACTATACAGTGATGAATATGGATAGAACTACAACTACATTCAAAAGCATTAGTAAGTTATACAAAGATAAGGTGAAAGAAAACAGTTGAAATAGAATATATATCATATGATTTCATTTATATAGGTTCAAAACCAAGCACAATTATTCTGTATTGTTTAGAAAGGTAAAACCAAGTGGTAAAAAACTAAAGAAGAGAGGATTCTGGGAAGATGGTGAAGTAGGAAACATCACGAATCTCTCCACATCTAGACAACTGAACCAGCAGAATCTGTCTGATGTAACGGTTTTATAATTCTGCAGTTCCTTGGAAGGTTTTTAAGTTCTAGGGGAAGGTTTGGAAGGTAAATGGCGGTTAATTTCAGTCCATTTCAGAGCTGCCTCACCCCTAGCCATCAGCCTGCTGGCAGGCAGCTGTGCATCTGTTTTTGGAGCACCTTGCACAACAGCTTGTGGGACCCACAGTGGGCAAAATGGACCCTGTCTTCCAGATATCGTGCGTCTGTGCTCTGATCACTGATTGCTGCTTCTGATCACATTGGTGCAGATAAAGAGGCAGACCACCATTGTTGTGGCACTCCCTCCCCTCCAGATGACTTTCAAGGACTTAAAGGAGCAGCACCTTTTTTTCCTTCCCTTTGTTTTTCTCTTCCCATTTTTGGAGCCAGACATTAAAAAACAACTACATTGGTGGGGAAAATTGGAAAATGCACATGCCAGGAAAAGGTGCAGAAAAGTCCTGAGAAGAGCTTGTTTATACTTCAGACTGCTGCTTTACACAGAGATAGTCTATAACAACCAAAATAAAACAACAACAAACCTTGGGAAAGGGAGATAATCTGATTTCCAGAATAACTACCTCATTACACTCAAATGTCCTGTTTTCAATAAATAAAATCACAAGGCATTCAATGAAACAGTAAAGTATAATCCATTCAAAGGAAATAAATGATAGAAACTGTCACTGAAAAAGCCCTGACGGCAGATCTACTAGACAAAACTAAAGGAAGATGTGAATAAACTCAAGAAAACAATGTGTGGATAAAATGGAGCTACCAATAAGGAGAAAGAACCAAAAGAACAAAAAAATTGTGGAGCTGAAAAGTACAGTAGCTTATATTACGAAATGAAAAGCCCACTAGAAGGATTCAAATGCAAATGCAGATTTGAACTGGCTGAAAAAAGAATTGATGAATTTGAAGGCAGGAAAATGGAAATTATAGTGTCTAAGGAACAGGAAGGACAAAGATTGAAGATAAGTGAACAGAGCTCAAGGGACCTGTTTAACATCATGAAGCAGACCAACACACATGTGGGAAGTTCCAGGAGGAGAGAGAAATGGGCAGAGAATATTTGAATAAATAATGGCTGTAAACTTTTCAAACTTGATGGGAAACATGAATATAAATATCCAAGAAGCTTAGTGATCTCCAAGTAAGATGAACTCTAAGAGACCTACACGGAGACACATTCTAGTCAAACTTACAAAAGTCAAAGAAAACAAATCTTGAAAGCAGGAAGATAGAAGTGACTCACCACCTACAAGGGATCCTCAGTATGGCTGTCAGCAGATGTCTCATCAGAAACTTCGGAGGCCAGAAGGCAGGAGGCCAATATATTCAAAGTGTTAAAAGAAAAAATTTTGTCAATCAAGAATCCTATATCTGGTAAAACTATCCTTCAAAGTAAGGGATAAATCAAAGACATTGCCAGATAAACAAAAGCTGAAGAAATTTGTTTCTGATAGAACTACCTGCAAGAAATTTTCACAGGAGTCCCACCAAGTTTGAATGAAAGGACACTGGACAGTAACTTGATGCAGTATGAAGTAAAGATCTCATAAAGGTAAATACATGGGCAAATATAAAAGCTAGTATTATTGTAACTGTGGTTTGTGACTTCACTTTTTTTTTCTACATGATACGTTACTAAAACCAGTGGTCTAAAAGTTAATATTACTGTTAACTGGTTTGTGAATCCAAAACATGTTTTTACTTAAGAGACCAGTGTATTTAAAAGAATTATCAGTTCATATTTTGGGGCACACAGTATGTTAAGATATAATTTTGTGGCAGTAACCAACAGGGGTGGGAATAGTGCTGTAAAGAAGAGATTTTGTGTTATTGAAGTTAGGCTGGTATAAATTCAAGATCTTTTTTAAAATTTTTTTCTTTTTTAATTAAGTAATCTCTGTCCCCAACATGAGGCTTGAACTCATAACCCCAAGATCAAGGGTTGCATGCTCTACTGACTGAGCCAGCCAGGCGCCCCTAGGCTGGTATAAATTCATATTAGAATGTTGTAACTAAAATGTTAAATGTAATCTCTATCGTAACCAAAAACAAAATAGTTACAGAATATAAACAAAAGGAAATGAGAAAAAAATTAAGCATTTCACAACAAAATGTCAACTGAACAGAAAAGCAGTGCAGGAAATGAGGGACAATAAAGCTATAAGACATATGGAAAACAAATAGGACAATGACAGAAGTCAGTCCTTCTTTATCGGTAATTGCTTCAAATGTAAATGGATTAACTCTCCAATCAAAAGACAGAGATTGGCAGAACAGATAAAAATATTTAATCCAACTGTATGCTGTCTATAAGGGACTCATTTTAGATCCCAGACACAAATACATTGAAAGTGAAAGGATAGGAAAAGGATATTCCATGCAAATAGTAACCAAGAGAATAGAGGTGGCTATTCTAATATCAGAGAAAATAAACTTTAAGCCAAAAGGGTTATAAAACAAATAAGGACTTTACCTATTAACAAAAGGTTCAGTACAGCAAAAAGATATAACAGTGATAAATATTTGCACACATAATAACATACCAACAAAAGATATGAAGGAAATACTGACAGAACTGAAGGGAGAAATAGATAGCTCCACATTAGCAGTTGGAGACTTCAATACTCCATTCACAATAATGGATAAAAAAGGCGAGAGATAAGGAGATGAAAGACTTAATACTATACAGTACACCACATAGAGCTAACAGACACACAGAACTCAACAGGATCAGGATATACATTCTTCTTAAGTGCACACAGGGCATTTTCTGGGGTAGACCATGTTAGACCACATATTAAGTCCCAGGAGATTTTATTTTATTAAGATTTATTTATTTATTTTAGAGAGTGCGTGTTAGCAGGGTTGGGGGGAGGGGGAGAGGGACAGGGAGAGAGAATCCTCAAGCAGACTTCTCCTGAGCATGGAGCCCTGAGCTGAAACCTAGAGTTGGCTGCTTAACCAACTGGGCCACCCAGGTACCCCAAGTCCCAATAGATTTTATTTTATTTTATTTTATTTTTTTAAAGATTTTTAAATTTATTTGACAGAGGGAGACACAGCGAGAGAGGGAACACAAGCAGGGGGAGTGGGAGAGGGAGAAGCAGGCTTCCAGCTGAGCAGGGAGCCCGATGTGGGACTCCATCCCAGGACCCTGAGATCATGACCTGAGCCAAAGGCAGACGCTTACGACTGAGCCACCCAGGCACTTGTCCCAATAGATTTTAAAAGATATTATACAAAACACTTTCTCTGACCACTGTGGATAGTGAGAAATCAATAGCAGAACACTAGAAATTTCACAGATATGCAGAAATTAAACAACACACAAACAGCCAATGGAAAAAGGAAAGCTTCACAAAGGAAATTAAAAAATACTTAGAGACGAATGAAAACAAAATCACGATATATCAAAACTTACGGGACATAGCAAAAGTATTGCTAAGGGGCAAATTTATAGCTAAAGACACTTTATTTAAAAAATAAGATAGCAAACCAACAATCTTACTTTACAACTTAAGGAACTAGAAAAAGAAACTAAACCCAACTCTAGCAGAAGGAAGAAAATAATAAAATTTAGAGAAGAGATAAAGGAAATAGAGAATAGAAAAGCAGTAGAGAGGTGATTCTTTGGAAAGATCACCAAAATTGACAAACCTTTAGCTTGATGGACTGGGAAAGAAGGAGAGAAGACTCAAAATGACAAAAATCGCAAGTGAAGTAGATATATCAGACAAAGTAGACTTTAGAACAAAGATCATAAAAAGAGATGAAGAAGGGCATTACGTAATGATAGAGGGGTCAGTCTGAAAAAAGAATAAAACATCTGTAAATATTTATGCACCCAACATTAGAAGCATCTAATTATATAAAGTAAATATTAATAGACCTAAAGGGAGAAATAGACAGTAATAACAATAGGAGTAGGGGGCTTTAATACCACCACTTAAATCAGTGGATAGATCAGACAAAATCAAGAAGGAAATATCAGCCTTAAATGATACATTAGGCCAGAGATAGACTTAATGTACATTTACAAAACATTCCATCCCAAAGCAACAGAATACACATTCTTCTTGAGTACACATGGAACATTTTTCAGGACAGATCATATGTTAGGCCACAAAATAAGTCTTAATAAATTTAAGAGGCCTGGAATCAGATCAAGCATTTTTTCCAACCATGCTTGGTTGGAAACTAGAAATTTATGTGAAGAAAATGGGAAAATTTACAAATATGTGGAGATTAAACATCATGCTACTGAACAACCAATGGGTCAGTGAAGAAACTAAAAAATACCTTGTGACAAATGAAAATGGAAATGTAATATACCACATTTATTGGATGCAGCAAAAGCAGTTCTTTCCCCCACCTGAATCACGAGTCTCTTGGTTCTGAAAACAAAAGCAGTTCTTTTTTTTTAAGATTTTACTTATTTATTTGAGAGAGAGTATGAAAGAGTACAAGTTAGCGGGGAGAGGCAGAAGCAGACTCCCCGCTGAACAGGGAGCCCGACGTGGGGCTCAATCCCAGGATCATGACCTGAGCTGAAGGCAGATGCTTAACCAACTGAGCCACCCAGGCACCCCAACAGAAGCAGTTCTAAAAGAGAAGTTCATAGTGATAAATGCCTACCCCAAGAAATAAAATCTCAAACAACTTTATACCTCCATCAGAAAACTGTTAGAACGATCAAATTTAGTAAAGTTGCAGGATACAAAATCAGTACATGCAAATCTGTTGCATTGCTGTGCATTAGTAATGAACTATTAGAAATTAAGAAAATAGGGGCGCCTGGGTGGCTCAGTCGTTAAGCGTCTGCCTTTGGCTCAGGTCATGATCCCAGGGTCCTGGGATCGAGCCCCACGTCAGGCTCCCTGCTCTGCGGGAAGCCTGCTTCTCCCTCTCCCACTCCCCCTGCTTGTGTTCCCTCTCTCTGTGTCTCTCTCTGTCAAATAAATAAATAAAATCTTTAAAAAAACAAAAATTAAGAAAATAATCCTATTTACAGTTGCATCAAAAAAGTAAAAATACCTAGTAATAAATTTAACCGAAGAGGTAAAAGAACTACAAGACATTAAAGATGTTGAAGACATAAATAGAAAGATATTCAGTGTTTATGAATTGGAAGAGTTTATATTGTTAAAATGTCTATACTACAGCAATATACAGATTCAGTGTAATTTCTATCAAAATTATAATGGCATTTTTCAGAGAAATAAAACAATCCTAAAATTTGTGTGGAACCATAGAAAACCTCATATAGCTAAAGCAGTGTTGAGAAAGAACAAAGCTGGAGGCATCATGCTCTCTGATTTCAAAGTATATTGTAAAGCTGTAATAATTAAACAGTGTGATACTGGCATAAAAATGGACGTATAGATCAATGGTACAGAATAGAAAGCCCAGAAATAAACCCACACACACATGGGCAATTAATTTATCCTAAAGGAGTCAAGAGTATACAGTGGGGAAAGGATAGTCTCTTCAGTAAATGGTGTTGGGAAAATTAAACAGCCACATGTGGAGGAATGAAGCTAGAGTACCATCTTAACCTCATATGCAAAAATAACTTGATTACCTCGAATTAAGGACTTGAACATAAGACACGAAACCATAGGGGCGCCTGGGTGGCTCAGTCGGTTAAGCATCTGCCTTTGGCTCAGGTCATGATCCTGGGGTCCTGGGATCGAGTCCCTCATCGGTCTCCCTGCTCAGGGAGGAGCCTCCTTCTCCCTCTGCCCCTCCCCCTGCTCATGCTCTCTTTCTCTCTCTCTTTCTCTCTCTTTTTTTTCAAATAAAATCTTTTTTTAAAAAAAAAAAGACATGAAACCATAAAACACCTAGAAAACATGGATGGCAGCCTCCTTGATATAGGTCTTGGTGATGATTTTTTGAATCTGATGCCAAAAGCAACTAAGGCAAAAATGAACAAATAGGAATATCAAACTAAAAATCTGCACAGCAAAGGAAATCAACAAAATGAAAAGGCATCCTACTGAATGGGAGAAGATATTTGCAAATCATATATCTGGTAAGGGACTAATATCCAAAATACATAAAGAATTTGTACAACTCAGTATCAGAAACTGAATAATCTGATTAAGAAATGGGTAGAAGATCTGAATAGACATTTTTCCAAAGAAGACATACAGATTGCCAACAGATAAATTGAAGATGCTGTGTCATTAATTACTAGGGAAATGCAAATCAGAGCCTCACATACCAAGATATTGTCTCACACCTGTTAGAATGGTTATTATCAAAAAGACTGGAAACAACAAGCATTGGCCAGGATGTGGAAAAACCAGAACCCTTGTGCACTGGTGGTGGGAATGTAAATTGGTTCAGCCAGTGGAAAACATTATGGAGCTTCCTCAGAAAATTAAAAGTAGAACTGTCTATGACCTAGTAATTCCACTTCTGGGTATTTATCTGAGGAAAATGAAAACACTAACTCAAGAAGAAATATGCATGTTCATTGCATTATTATTTACAATAGCAAAGAATATAATACAATGAGGAAAGGACAGTATTGGGAAAATTGGACAGCCACATGCAAAAGAGAAGCAGGATCGGATCACTCTCTTACACCACAGATAAAAATTAACTCAAAATAGATTAAAGACTTAACTATAAGACCTGAAACCATAAAGCTCCTAGAAGGAAACGTAGATAGTAAGCTCATTGATACAGGTCTCAGAATGGATAGAGAAATTGTGGTGTATGCAAAAGTGGAATATCATTCAGTCATAACAAATAATGAAATCTTGCCATTTGTGACAGCATGGATAGACCTTGAGGGCTTTGTGCTATGTGTAATAAGACAGAGAAAGACAATACTGTGTAATCTTTCTTATATATGGAATCTAATATATATATTAGACACTAAGCTCATAGATACAGAGAACAGATTGGTGGTTGCCGGAGACAGGAGTGGGGGTTAGGAAAATGGGTGAACTGGTTTTGTTTTTAGTTTAAATAAACTGAATTTTTTAGAATATGGCCTTAAGTAGACATTTCTCCAGAGAGGACATACAAATTGCTAATAAGCACATGAAAAGATGTTCAACATCACTAATCATTAGGGAAATGCAAATCAGAACTACAGTGAGAGCCCACCTTGCATCCATCAGGCTGCTAACAAAAAATGCCGCAAAACTAGAAAATACAGAGGATGTGAAGAAATTGGAATCTTCGTTCACTGTTGGTGGCAATATAAAATGGTACAGCTACTGTGGAAAATAGTATGACAGTTCCTCAAAGAATGAAAAACAAAACTACTGTGTAATCCAGCAATTCCACTCCTGGGTATAGAATTCCAAAGAACTGAGAGGAAGGACTCATAAACAATTATTAGGAGACCCATTTTCACAGCAGCATATTCTCCATGGCTAAAATGGGAAAGCAACCCAAGTGTCCATTAACAGATGAAAGAATACACAAAATGTGGTATATACATACAATGGGATATTATTCAGCCTATAAAGGAAGGAAATTCTGTAATATGCTACAAAATGGATAAACATCGAGGACATTATGCTAAGTAAAATAACCCAGCTACAAAAAACAAACACTGTATGATTTTACTTATATATGAGGTCCTTAGAGTATTCAAAATCATAGAGGCAGGAAGTTAGAATGATGGTTGCCAATGACTGGGGAGAAGGAGAATAAGGAGTTATTGTGTAATGGGCACAGATTTTTAGTATGGAAGGATGCTAATAGAATGGACTGGAGCAAGGAGGAAAAATCTGTTAAGATGGTGATGTGTGAGGGTGGAGAGTGGAATGAAGGACCTGTTAAGGTATGTCTTAATTTAGTCAAGAATTTCAAAGAAGAGGGCGCCTGGGTGGCTCAGATGGTTAAGCGTCTGCCTTCGGCTCAGGTCATGATCCCAGGGTCCTGGGATCGAGTCCCGCATCAGGCTTCCCGCTCCTTGGGAGCCTGCTTCTCCCTCTGTTTCTCTCTGTCTCTCATGAATAAATAAATAAAATCTTTAAAAAAAAAAAAAAAAAGAATTTCAAAGAAGAGAAAATGTCATGTTGTTTGTATGTAGGACTATATTATTTTCCTATCCACCTACGTTAGTTACTGTACTTCTAATACCTTGCTCTTATATCTATTTCAGACTTTGGGGTTAGTGCTTTTTTAGCAACTGGTGGTGATATTACCCGAAATAAAGTGAGAAAGACCTTTGTTGGAACTCCTTGCTGGATGGCACCTGAAGTTATGGAACAGGTATTTTGTCTTTCGTTTTTATTAAATGATTTACAGTTTTGTACAGAAGGGAACAAAAACAGAGTAGCGTTTGCTTTTGTTTGGTGTACAGGTTTCCCCCACTAATGGAAAGTAGTTTGTTCTGTGAAACCTTTTGTAAGCTGAAATGGCACAAAGCAAAGAAGCAATTACCACTAATTTATTTGTAAAAACTTAGCATTTCCAGACCCAAAAAATAACCTCTTTTAGGCCTTTCTGATACCATAGAACACATCTTGCTGTTGGATACACAAACTAAGTTGAGATAAAATGTAGATGCTTACATAGTTCAAAGCTCTGGTGGCCTGAGCTGAATGTGGTTCTCTGGGAAGGAGCTGAGCAGCACCAGTCTCGCCGCTTGGGCTGCGTGCTGCTTCCCTAATGGCTGGCTGCAGAGCAAACACTTTAAGTCGTTTTCACTTGTTTTGTGAAAGCGAAAATCCTCTTCTGATTTCTTTCCACAGTGTAAACCTACAGTAGGTCTTTCATACAAGCCAAATGGCTTAATGGGAACTTTGAAAAAGTAGGGGGTTGTGTGCTAGGTTAGCTTTGGGAAATACATGTTTCTGTTCTTTGGTTAAGACATAGGTCCACCCTTGGGGCGCCTGGGTGGCTCAGTCGTTAAGCGTCTGCCTTCGGCTCGGGTCATGATCCCAGGGTCCTGGGATCGAGCCCCGCATCGGGCTCCCTCCTCCGCGGGAAGCCTGCTTCTCCCTCTCCCACTCCCGCTGCTTGTGTTCCCTCTCTCGCTGTCAAATAAATAAAAATCTTAAAAAAAAAAAAAAAAAAGACATAGGTCCACCCTTAACAACAGACCTCTAGATCTTTACAAATGATATGTGAAACTCAGGATTTATACCACATACAACCTAAGGAACAATATAATGAAGATTGGTTTAATAATAGTTTCCATGTTACAAATTAAATGACCTAATCTTTGTACATGTAGATTCACTGCTATGGTTCTTGAAGGACTAATTTTGCTCACAACCCCATTTCCCATTTGCTTTCAAACTACTCTAGTCAGATATTGCTCATCTAGTCATCTTACGGAAACTCTGCTAATTCTCAAATCAGTGCTCATTTCTTATTTCTTGCCTTACTTGTTTTCTTGTCACTTGAAACAGTTGATCATTTCCACCTTTACTTACATCCTTAGCTTCCCTAGTGGTTTCCTCATTCTTCCCCAACTGTCAGGTCAGGCTGTGTCTCTGACTTCTTTTCTGCCTTCCTTCTACTTCCCAGGACCTTGTTCTTGAGTTCTCTTACTAGTTAGTCTCATCTCCACTTCTCACCTGTTATATTTTCCTTTTAGTTTTTTGTGTTTTTTTTTAAAGATTTTATTTATTTATTTTATTTTATTTTAAGTAGGCTCCACACCCATTTTGGGGCTTGAACTCAACAACCCTGAGATTGAGAGTTGTGTGCTCTACTGACTGAGCCAGCCAGGTGCTCCTAAAGACTTTTTTTTAAGA